>NC_081533.1:1182500-1482500 GCF_030273125.1 Centropristis striata | reverse complement strand
TCTGTATATTCTGTGTTGTTCCTGTGGACCCCAGGAAGACTAGCTGGTTACTAAGGTACCAGCTAATGGGGATCCTTAATAAATAAACAAATACACAGGTACACAATGATCAGCACCCTCTCCATCACACAGTAGAAAGAGGGACAGATACAAAAAATCTTTCCTTCCACATGCCATCACACTGTGCAATAATAAATAATAGTCTGGTTCATTACATACTGTCACTATGCACTTTGTTTTTTATGCACACTGTCCATTGCACCTTATTTGTTTCATAGCACCAACATTTTTATACTGTATATTCATATTTATTCTGCACTGGAATTCTATTCAACTCCTTAATACATACTCCTTCTTTAGACACTTTATTTTTTATTGTATTTTTATATTTTATTGCTTGAAGTATGCCTAGGTTGTTCTTTTTATTGAATTGTGTTGTCATTGTCTCTGTGTGTAATGCTGCTGCTACACTGTAATTTCCCAGCTTGGGATAAATAAAGTCTATCTATCTATCTATCTATCTATCTATCTATCTATCTATCTATCTACACAGAGTCATAGACACACACACACGCACACACTCAGAAAAAGACACACTCACAGGTACATATATTCTCACAAGGACGCACAAGCACACACATACAGGCACACAAAGTCATAGACACACACGCACACACACACACACACACACACACACACACACACACTCACAGGTACATATCTTCTCACAAGGACGCACAAACACACACTCCATCCATCCATTTTCCTCCGCTTATCCGGGGCCGGGTCGCGGGGGCAGCAGGCTAAGCAGGGCCTTCCAGGCGTCCCTCTCCCCAGCCACAACGTCCAGCTCCTCCTGGACCCCGAGGCGTTCCCAGGCCAGGAGAGAGATATAATCCCTCCACCGTGTTCTGGGTCTTCCCCGGGGCCTCCTACCAGTTGGACCTGGAACTCCTCTAACAGGAGGTGCCTGGGAGGATCCTTACCAGATGCCCAAACCACCTCAGCTGGCTCCTTTAGAGGAGAAGGAGCAGCGGCTCTACTCCGAGCTCCCTCCGGATGTCTGAGCTCCTCCCCCTATCTCTAAGGCTGAGCCCAGCCACCCTACGGAGGAAACTCATTTCAGCCGCTTGTATCCACGATCTTGTTCTTTCGGTCACTACCCAAAGTTCGTGACCATAGGTGAGGGTTGGAAAGTAGATGGACCGGTAAATCGAGAGCTTTGCCTTCCGGCTCAGCTCCTTCTTCACCACGACGGTCCGGTACAACGACCACATCACTGCTGACGCCGCACCAAACCGCCTGTCCATCTCACGCTCCGTTCTACCCTCACTGCTGAACAAGACCCCCAGATACTGGAACTCCTTCTCTTGAGGCAGTACCTGTCTCCACCCAGAGGGGGCAGTACCTCTCTCCACCCAGAGGGGGCAATTACCTCTCTTGCCTGCGTTGTCCCCTCCCGGGTCTGGCTCCAGGAGGGGGCCCCGGTTGACCCGTGCCGGGCGAGGTACTCTGATGTTCCTGGTCCCGCTTCATAAGGGTCTCTGAATGTCTCTTAGTCTGGCCCCTCCCATGGGACCACTTTACCTTGGGAGACCAGGAGCTACTGCTCCCAACAACACAGCTCCCAGGGTCACTGGAGCACACAAGCCCTCCACCATGATAAGGTGGAGATTCTTGGAGGAGGATTGTTTTCTATATATACTAAATATATTATACAATTATTTGTATTGATTCATTGTTTAACTACTTAACATACCGTTTACCGAGGTTTAATTTAAATTGATCATGTTTTTTATGTTAAATCTTGACCTGAAAGTAACTAAAAATTAATGTAGTGGAGTAAAAAGTGCAATATTTGCCTCAAAAGTATAAAGTTACATTAAATGGAAATTTTCAAGTAAAGTACATCAAAATTGTACTTAAGTACAGTACTTGAGTAAATGTACTTTACATTAGTTTATTTTTGTATGAACTGAATAAAAGACTCTTCATTAGTGTGACTAAAACTCTCATGAACAAATTTTTTTGATTTTACTGAAAATTTTGGATTCCGATATTAATCATTTTTCTTCTCATGAGTTGAATAGATTTTCTCAGATGTTGGTGTCATCTTTCTTTTCAATGTCACACAACAATTTAAATATTGATTGACTGACACATTTGGTCTCACAAAATAGCTCTCTCTTTAAACTCTTTTAAAAACAAGATACAAAAGATTATAAAGATAACACTGCAGATGCACTGCTTGTCTGGTTTATGATGTTTTGCGGTCTGCTGAACAGCAGCTCAGAATCCCTTGAACAAACAGCAACAGAACAGGTTTGGCAACCCGACCACAAATGAAGGAAAGTTTGTTTTGATTATTGTTTTGAGTCACATTCGTGGTCTAACCAGTTTGGCCTTTCAAGCTGTAATTCAGGAAACCTAATGGGGCATACCATATGGAGACCCAATTTGTTTTATTATATTCATCCAACTTGCGTTTTTTATTTTTTTTAATGATGTTTAACATTATAACTGTGTTATTCTGCTAAAAAGAATTTTTTAGTTGTTACCACTTCCTACCATGCTTGGGATGATTCCATAGAGCTGCAGGATTATATAGATTTTATATATATTATCTATTGTATTATTAGCATTATTTGCCTCACATCAAGAGGGTTGCAGGTTCGACTCCCTCCTGCAGCTCTTCTGTGTGGAGTTTGCATGTTCTCCCCGTGTCAGCGTGGGTTCTCACCGTCCAAAAACATGTTTCCATAAAACACAAGAGACTACACTCACTGTATTATTTCTGAGTCTTCACCAATATCTCCAGTTCATCAGCCTTATTGGGCAAAGAGTTGACTGAGGCTAAAATAACAATAATGCCTATATTTCAGATATGAAATGTTATATTTGTAAAGCTGGTGTGTGGGGTTCCCCTCTTGTGTCTGAAGACAGAGAAGAGGTAGAGGGAGACAGAGAAGGAGGAGAGGAACTGTCAGGGAGAACAAAGTGGACAATCAAGTGGACAAGAGGGAGTAAACATTGTTTTCTGAATGCTTTACAGATTTATTTCAATGTTGCTTTCATGTGATGACACAACAGAGAAGTCAGATGCAGAATCTCATTATTTGGTACATGCAGTAAATCACAGTGTATCCAATAAGGAGTCAGACAGCAGCAGAAGGATCCTCACAGTGTGAAGAGGAGGGAGCCACTGAAGGTGTTGTGGTTGTTTGTATCGTCATAGAGAGAAGCGCTTGTTGGGAGAACGAGGTGGATTTCATCTCCTGCCATCAGCTCCAAGACAACAGAGTTAGTCACATATTCAACACCTGCCTCTTCCTTATACTCCCCGTTCCACATGATCCTCTGGTTGTTCTTGTACACCTTTACACCCATGGTACCTGTTTGTTGACCACTCAGAGTGAACTGGAAGTAGTAGACCCCTCTGACTGGAGCTGTGAAGAAACCTACAGAGCAGAAAATGAAAAACTGTAACAAATGTAGATTAACATGAGTAAACATGTTGATGGTAGCTGCAGTAAATTACCTGTAGATGGACTGTAAGCATCGCCGATGTTGGTGAAGACTTTGCTGTATTTCAGTGTGATGTCTGTGTTGAACGGTCCAACAGTTCCTGAATCAGTCAGAGCTGTGTAAAAGGCCACCTTCCTCTCTGAGAACAGAACAAAGTCAGTGTCAGTCATTAAACTTCACCTGGACTATATATATATATATATATATATATATATATATATATATATAGTGTGTGTGTGTATGTGTGTGTGTGTGTGTGTGTGTGTGTGAGTGTGTACAACCATCACCTGTATTTTCTCTCTCCAGCGTGTCGATCCTGGACTTGCTGATGAGAATTTCATCCTCGCTGCTGCTCAGTCTGGTCTGCAGCTCTGGAGTTGATGCAATGACAGTGAATTACAGAGCAGCACGCTGTTAACATGCACAACACATTATTTACAGCAGTTTGACCCTCATTTTACCTCAGAAACACACTGAAAACTGCTGTAAATATCCATGACACAACAAAAGTTGTGGCATTGTCTAAAATAAAACAGAGCGATCATTTACTGATCCTTTGTGAAATATATTCAATAAGGAAAACTTTTCAAAGACAGAAAATGTTCAAACTGATAAACTTTTGTTTCTCTAAATTTCTTTCTGTTTTTTTTCTTTTCTACAGCGTCCCAACTTTAATGTATATGAAACCTTTAACAGCTTTAAATATTGTAGTTAAAACAACAACAAAAAAACATGATGTTTGTCAGCAACCCGTTCTCATTCCCAAAGCGTAATATACCGACGATTTGTCACACCCCTAGACGTATCATACTGGCGCAAAGGGTACCCTTCCACGTCTGTGTGAAACGCTCTGGGTTCTCAATTGACTCCAATATAAACCCGCTCGCGGCGCTGAGAAGCGCTTAGAGCAGAGGCTTACAGCCGTCTATTCACTCCAATAATATCCCGACCACGGCCCTCCATTCCGCTGCCAGTGACAATCTGAATGGAGAACCGAGGACCCTGTGCACGGAAGTATTTTTCTCCCTATTTTAAGGATTTCTTTTAATGACATCGTCAACATTTCTCAACACAAACACATCAAAGTGTCACTGATGATTCAACAATAAAATAGCTTCATGTTGTGGCTCTCAGTATCATTTTTTTCTCCTTCGATTCTGAGAAATAAACTTTTATTCGTTTGTTTTACGGCATTCCACTGGCGGACATTTCTCTCATTTTTAGTGAAAAAAAAAAATATTTTGACTTTGTTTCTGCATAAAAATGGATTTTGATTACATTTCTAGCGAGAAATATATGTTTTATGTTCTTAATATTCACTCAGTGAATGTACATAATCACTTTGTGGCGAAGATCTTGCCAGAAAAAGACGATCCGCTGTGTTTTATTTTGAAATCTGTTTTATTTTGTAATCTACCGCGATCATAGCGGATGTGGTCCTATCCTCGCGGATGTGCTGTGCGATCTCATTGAATCGCGCTTCACTGTAAATGGCCCCGACTCTGCTCTCCTGTTTTAGTTAAAATATCTTCATTAAACAAACATTGTTGTCTTTTTTTTAGCATAGATAATATACATACAGTGTAATTATTTATTAGACAGTGTGTGATATTCGATATATTGGGTAGAAATAGGTTTTCATAGCCCTAATAGGGAAGAACTACAAAACGAGAGGTCTAGGGAGTTGTAGTTTTTTTAATAAAACAGGTTTTTACCTAAAATTGGAAGTTGGAAATACTTAATTAGTGGCTTTCCAGGGGTTTGAGGGGATGTCAATCACATTTTTGGCATCAGAATTTAAATATTGTCTTGTTCAATGGGGGATTTGTTGTTTTTTCAGCATATCCTAAAGCCCCCCTACTCCCACCCCTTAGTGACTATGCTCACATTATAGTCCATGTCAACACCTTTCTATAACAGTAGGTCTCATGTCTGTAACCCTTTTTGTCTCTTAGTTATAATCATTTAAATATGCCCCAGGGTTAAGGTTCAAAGGTCAATATCTCAAAGCAAGAATATTATAGAACCTTGAAATTGATATATGTTACTCTCCAGGCCAAGACCTTTCCGGTGATGTATTTGGTTTAGCTCTATGACAAAGTTTTATTTTTTTCAAACCTTGGAAATCTGCCCTAACAGACTTAGATTCCCACAGCCCTTTGAGTGCTCTGAGTGCGAGATGTGAAAAAATAAAACTTTGTCATATTATTTTTTTCACTAAAAATGAGAGAAATGTCCGCCAGTGGAATGCCGTAAAACAAACGAGTAAAAGTTTATTTCTCAGAATCGAAGGAGAAAAAAATGATACTGAGAGCCACAACATGAAGCTATTTTATTGTTGAATTATCAGTGAGACTTTGATGTGTTTGTGTTGAGAAATGTTGACGATGTCATTAAAAGAAATCCTTAAAATAGGGAGAAAAATACTTCCGTGCACAGGGTCCTCGGTTCTCCATTCAGATTGTCGCTGGCAGCGGAATGGAGGGCCGTGGTCGGGATATTATTGGAGTGAATAGACGGCTGTAAGCCTCTGCTCTAAGCGCTTCTCAGCGCCGCGAGCGGGTTTATATTGGAGTCAATTGAGAACCCAGAGCGTTTCACACAGACGTGGAAGGGTACCCTTTGCGCCAGTATGATACGTCTAGGGGTGTGACAAATCGTCGGTATATTACGCTTTGGGAATGAGAACGGGTTGTTGTCAGTGAAATACCTGCGTTCTCTGTTTCTAGGTGACTTGTTTTGCTCTCGGTGGCAGTCAATCGAGTTTCCAGAGACTTCAGGTCTGCAGCTTGGACTGTAAAACAGAAGAAGTTTGATTTTGTTTGTGAATTATTACATGACAACAGTGTAACATAGATATAGCCATGTCCATCTTTATATAGATTTCAGTGCACTGACACACTTCATCACCTGTATTTTCTCTCTCCAGCGTCTCGATCCTGCACTTGCTGATGAGAATTTCATCCTCGCTGCTGCTCAGTCTGGTCTGCAGCTCTGGAGTTGATGCAATGACAGTGAATTGCAGAGCAGCATGCTGTTAACATGTACAACGCATTATTTACAGCAGGTTGACCCTCATTTTATCTAAAAAAAAAAAATGACACTGAAAACTGTTGTAAATATCCATGACAACTTAACCCTTTGATGCACAACATATTGACCCCCCTTCTAATACACAACATGCGTTGTGTAACGTGCAAAAATTACCCACATTCATTCATTAACTAAATATTTAGCTAAGTAGCTAGCTTAGCAAGCTACTTAGCAAAATACTTAGCCAAGAAGTTAGCTGAGTAGTTAGCTTAGCAAGCTACTTTGCTAACTGCTCAGCCAAGAAGTTAGCTAAGTAGTTAGCTTAGCAAGCTACTTTGCTAACTACTCAGCCAAGGAGTTAGCTAAGTAGTTAGCTTAGCAAGCTACTAAGCTAAAAAATGGATATGGGTCATTTTGACCCATGTTGTGCATTAGAAGAGTAGTGACACAAAAAGGGACTTTATTAAAAAATGAA
Organism: Centropristis striata; assembly: GCF_030273125.1. Classification (NCBI taxonomy): domain Eukaryota; kingdom Metazoa; phylum Chordata; class Actinopteri; order Perciformes; family Serranidae; genus Centropristis; species Centropristis striata. The sequence continues at coordinate 1,475,467 of NC_081533.1, read as the reverse complement.
TAAAGGAAAACACAAAATTAGGATGTATGATGATCAAAAACAAACTAATTGAGGAAAACCTGGAATAGTGAATGATGAAAATAATTTATTGCAAAGATATGGAACATAAAAACTCTGTGGGTCACTGTAGACCATGTTGTGCCTCAGAGGGTTAAAGACAACATGGAGAGTAATCAGTGTGTACCTGAGTTCTCTCTCTGCAGCAGCTCCACGTACACGTTGGTCACCATCAGCTCAGCTTTCAGTTCCTCCACCTGGCTCTCACTGTCCGTCACTGCGGCCTGAACGTTCCTCAGCTCCACCTTGAGCTCCACCACCATGTCTCTCAGAGCCCTCACCTCCGCCCAGATGTCAGGTGTGGTTGTCTTTGTGGTCTCCGTCTCCTGAAGCTCCCCCTGAGCTCCTGACCCACACAGAGCCAGCAGCAGCAGCAGCAAACCAACAGCCCTCATTGTTCAGTTCACACGTCTTCACAAAGGTGCAGAGGTCCAGTCGGCCCGCCTTATATCCTCTCCAGACTCCAAGGATCCTGTTTGGGATCACGTGTTCTAGTTTGGCCTCAGATGAGCCGATATGATCTGTGTGCAGGTGAGAAGATACCAGCTGCTGCAGGCTGCTGGAACACTTTGACCATGAACGCCTCTCATGCAGTCCCAGCTGAGCATACAGCGTGTTGATTAACACACACACAGACACACACTTGTCCTCATTACGTCCAGAAATGACAGAAAGTTGTCTCATGGTATTGAAATAATTCATATATATCTCTGTTTTGTTTTTGGTCCTCATTTAACAATAAAAACACAATAGTTGGCACATGTACTACATGTAAACACACACAGTGGTTTATTATGATACACATCAATATATGACAGTAATAATAATATAATAATAATAATAATAATAATCAAATATTTTCAGTTTGAGTCACTGTCATTAATTTATCATTTATAACTTCTGATAATAAAAGATTGTTCTCACATTGCAGTTTTTATTTTTGATAGAAACTAAATAATGTCTGAGGACTAAAAACAAAACCAGAGATTAATATTAATTTTTTTAATACGGACCATGAGACGACTTTCTGTCATTCATGGACACATTATGATCTAATATGTATCATGAACTGGCTCATAGATCAAAACAAAACAAGGGAGACCACACATGTATTTAAGTTATGAGGAAATAATGTTTATTAGATTAATTTAAACAACACAAAGAAACTTAATGATGTGAGTCAGTAAATCAGTGGTGAGGTGTGAGCAGGCATGCAATTCAATTATACTGGAAAAAAAATAAAAAACATTTTTTTAACAATTTACTTTTTAAAATAATGGCATATGCACAAAAACACGAAAACCCTGTAAAATAATACAGTAAATTTCTGGAAAGACTTTTTTTTTCTTTTTTAAAGTATAATAGAGATATTATTACTTTTACTTTATTCTATGACTTAATGTGAATTATGTTCCTTTCTTCTCCCACAGGCTGCACTGTTTGAAGCTGTAAAATATCCTGCCATATTTGAGGGTTCATTGCCAAAAAGGTCAAATTTTAAATATATTGATATGGGAATTATTTTTCTCCTTATTTTTCATCATCGGACCCAAAAATCCAGAATCGTATTTCTAAAGATATACAATCACTTTTGCATTTTTAATTTGCAAGTTTTTTAAAAACACAAATAACAAATACACATTGGAAATAAAATCAGAGGCAGCAAACTACATCAGTAACTTGCTTTTACATTCTAATGGTCAAGTAATTACACATAAAAGCTGATCAATACAAAAAGCACTCACACACTGTAAACATGTTAAAATGTTCAAAGATGATGACCAGATTTCAATCAGTTAGACAAGTGTGATCCTAAAACTAATCCGTAATATGTAATCTACAAAAATACAGACTGTATGATAACCTGTGTTGTGGTTTTTCTTTCCACAACAAAAGATTTTTTATCATAATTATGGGGAAAATGCTTTGGAAAGCTGTTTTATCAGTAAAACAACAGCCATGGTGAATAAATGTTCACGTTGAACCAACAGGGGGCGCTGTGGTTGTTACTCCCAGTTGCAAACTACTCACGAGGCTTATAATGGTGTCTGGAGGCAGCCCTCGTCTCACCAGTTCTTCTTTAATCTAGTGAAGAAAAAACAACAGTAGTGGTGGTTATCTGATGCTTTGGTATGTGATTAGAAAAGAAGAGGCTTACCTGTGCTACGACCGTACTCCTGATGTAGTCGTCAGACAGTCGAGTGGAAGAGGAAAGCTTCATTCTCACAGCTAAAACAACTAGAAGCACAGAGAGTCAACATGTCAATTCAGGCCACAATCAGGATCAAACTGACTAACTAGAACATTTCCTATGGGGAAATAGTGAAAGGGCCACTACTGCCGTTGTGTGTACACTATGATGAGATTCTTCAGAGATTTATAACAATTAATACTAGTAATGTTATGATACTATATAATATACAAGGAGCACACCTACAACAGGTATTCCTTTACAAGTATTTATTTATACAGCAACCTATGACCTTTAACCTCAAAATGTGTGTGTGAAACATGTGTATCTGGAGGAGTGTGTGGAATCTTCCACCACAGTGACAGCAGCCAGAGGTGGACAGACTGGAATTTCTGGCCTCGAACAGAAAGCATTTTTGGCAAAACCATAATACCTATCATTGATCCGACTTCACTTTGAGCGTCCTGAGTTCTTCCTGAACGTCTACATGTGTTTTTTGTGAAGAAAAATGAAGAAATAGCTTTGTAAGAGCGATCTGAAAAACTGTTAAATATGATTTTTTACAGAAATCTTCTTGTGTTTTTAATATGGGAGCCAATGAGGCTGTTGGTGCGTGTTAGTGGATCATCTGTGCGTCCTACGCCCAAACTATAACTCTGACAGCTTTACCAGAGGATTGTGAGGGAGAAGACTAATTTTCACACTCTGACATGAACATTTCGTGCAATACACACCCATTATAATCTCAGAATTTCTCCAAAAATGATCATGGTCATTGAACAGGGATTGATAAAAAACTATATGACCTATCTTATATATGACCTAAACTTAATATACCGATACACAAGACTTGTGTCTACTGTTTAAAGTTTAAATGGAGTCTCTAGGTGAAATTATGCCGGAGAAGTAGACGTTTAAAAATCTCCAATTATTTGCTTTGAATGTTTGTTGTGGTTGGTATAACGATGGTTGTAGAAGCTATGGGTGTAGTTGTTGGTATAGTCGTGGTCTCTGTTGCAACTAAAAACAGAAATTAATATTAAAGATAGATTTAAAGTCAGATTTGTGCCTGAAAGAAAATTAAAAATTGAAGAACAGGAAAGCGAAAGGTTCCACTCACCGCTCAGAGTGATACTTGACTGAACTGTAGAGATAAATCAATATGGTAGCTTATTCACAACGTATTGTCACAAGTTATTTTTAGATATTTCAAGTGAGAAATTCTTTCTTTCCATGCACACACTCACAAACACACACACATACAGGTTTAGGTTTATAGTGATTGACCTTACCTGTAAATGTTTGATATATTGAGAATATGTTTTTCTGTATATTCTGTGTTGTTCCTGTGGACCCCAGGAAGACTAGCTGGTTACTAAGGTACCAGCTAATGGGGATCCTTAATAAATAAACACATACACAGGTACACAATGATCAGCACCCTCTCCATCACACAGTAGAAAGAGGGACAGATACAAAAAATCTTTCCTTCCACATGCCATCACACTGTGCAATAATAAATAATAGTCTGGTTCATTACATACTGTCGCTATGCACTTTGTTTTTTATGCACACTGTCCATTGCACCTTATTTGTTTCATAGCACCAACATTTTTATACTGTATATTCATATTTATTCTGCACTGGAATTCTATTCTACTCCTTGATACATACTCCTTCTTTAGACACTTTATTTTTTATTGTATTTTTATATTTTATTGCTTGAAGTATGCCTAGGTTGTTCTTTTTATTTAATTTTGTTGTCATTGTCTCTGTGTGTAATGCTGCTGCTACACTGTAATTTCCCAGCTTGGGATAAATAAAGTCTATCTATCTATCTATCTATCTATCTATCTATCTATCTATCTATCTATCTATCTATCTATCTATCTACACAGAGTCATAGACACACACACACGCACACACTCAGAAAAACACACACTCACAGGTACATATATTCTCACAAGGACGCACAAGCACACACATACAGGCACACAAAGTCATAGACACACACACACACACACACACACACTCACAGGTACATATCTTCTCACAAGGATGCACAAACACACACTCCATCCATCCATTCTTGTCCGCTTATCCGGGGCCGGGGCGCGGGGGCAGCAGGCTAAGCCGGGCCTTCCAGACGTCCCTCTCCCCAGCCACAACGTCCAGCTCCTCCTGGACCCCGAGGCGTTCCCAGGCCAGGAGAGAGATATAATCCCTCCACCGTGTTCTGGGTCTTCCCCGGGGCCTCCTACCAGTTGGACCTGGAACTCCTCTAACAGGAGGCGCCCGGGAGGATCCTTACCAGATGCCCAAACCTCCTCAGCTGGCTCCTTTAGAGGAGAAGGAGCAGCGGCTCTACTCTGAGCTCCCTCCGGATGTCTGAGCTCCTTCCCCCTATCTGTAAGGCTGAGCCCAGCCATTTCCTACGGAGGAAACTCATTTCAGCCACTTGAATCCACAATCTTGTTCTTTCGGTCACTACCCAAAGTTCATGACCATAGGTGAGGGTTGGAACGTAGATGGAGCGGTAAATCGAGAGCTTTGCCTTCAGGCTCAGCTCCTTCTTCACCACGACGGTCCGGTACAACGCCCGCATCACTGCTGACGCCGCACCAAACCGCCTGTCCATCTCACGCTCCGTTCTACCCTCACTGCTGAACAAGACCCCCAGATACTGGAACTCCTTCTCTTGAGGCAGTACCTCTCTCCACCCAGAGGGGGCAGTACCTGTCTCCACCCAGAGGGGGCAGTACCTGTCTCCACCCAGAGGGGGCAGTACCTGTCTCCACCCAGAGGGGACAGTACCTGTCTCCACCCAGAGGGGGCAGTCCACCGTTTTCACCCAGAGAACCATGGCCTCAGACTTGGAGGTGCTGCCTCAAAGGTGGTCCCCCTTCCCGGACACCACCCAGAGACTCCAAGAAGGCCGGGTACTCCGAACTGCATAAGAACAGACAACAGTCAGAGACCTTCTCCTCGCGACTTGCAGCCGCAAGGAGGCGACCCTCTCGTTTCTCGGGGAGAACTCCAACACAGCGGCGCTGTCGGCAGGTCAACGTGAATTCTTCGGGCTGAGCCCAGCCGAGCCCCGTGGACGAGGGCCCGGCCACCAGACGCTCGCCCACGGGCCCCGGTTGACCCGTGCCGGGCGAGGTACTCTGATGTTCCTGGTCCCGCTTCATAAGGCTCTCTGAATGTCTCTTAGTCTGGCCCCTCCCATGGGACCACTTTACCTTGGGAGACCCTACCAGGAGCTACTGCTCCCAACAACACAGCTCCGAGGGTCACTGGAGCACACAAACCCTCCACCATGATAAGGTGGAGATTCTTGGAGGAGGATTGTTTTCTATATATACTAAATATATTGTTATATGATTTGTATTGATTCATTGTTTAACTACTCAATATACCGTTATGAGGTTTAATTTGAATTGATCATGATTTTTATGTTAAATCTTGACCTGAAAAGTAACTAAAAATGAATGTAGTGGAGTAAAAAGTGCAATATTTGCCTCAAAATGTAGTGAAGTAGAAGTATAAAGTTACATAAAATGGAAACTCTCAAAAAATTCATCAAAATTGTACTTAAGTACAGCACTTGAGTAAATGTACTTTACATTACTTTATTTTTGTATGAATTGAATAAAAGACTCTTCATTAGTGTGACTAAAACTCACATGAACAAATTTTTTTGATTTTACTGTGAATTTTGGATTCCGATATTAATAATTTTTCTTCTCATGAGTTGAATAGATTTTCTCAGATGTTGATGTCATCTTTCTTTTCAATGTCACACAACAATATAAATATTGATTGACTGACACATTTGGTCTCACAAAATAACGGGCCCTTTGAGAAACAAAATACAAAAGATTATAAAGATAACAAACTTAATGACAACTTGTGGGGAAGTATAGTATTAGATACATACACATACATACATACTTCGTTGAGACAGTAAAATATATGAGAACCATTTATTTGATTTCTCTGCAAGAATGAATTACCATATTTTCCAAATGTGAAACAACCTATTAAAGGTTCTTTATCTGAGACCACAAAGAATAAATGTCAAGTGAGTATTTAAAAAAGGAAAAACTGAAGTAAATGTTTTAGGACTATGTTTTATAGTATACTACACCATTGCCATATGAGAGTTCTCCATATATATGTTGCTTTGCCATAATCTTCACAAGAAAAGTGACTGAACGACAGGATGGACTGGGTGGCTCTCTCCATCTTCGTCCACAGATGGCGTCCATGTCAGGGTGTCATTTCCTGCACTGTCTGTCTGGTTTATGACAGCAGCTCAGAATCCCTTGAACAAACAGCAACAGAACATGTTTGGCAACCCGACCACAAATGAAGGAAAGTTTGTTTTGATTGTTGTTTTGAGTCACATTCGTGGTCTAACCAGTTTGGCCTTTCAAGCTCTAATTCAGGAAAACCAATGGGGCGTACACATTATGTACTTGAACACTTTCTTTTGACCTTAAATGCATTTCAGCACGACATCACTACACAGTTGGTTGGTCACTTGTTGCCAAACCTGTCTTGTGTGTCAGTGTTGGAGTCAGACACAACAGATCAGAAACCTTATGCAACCATTTGTATATGTGACTAATGTCTTAAGGTGGATGAGTATCTCACCAGAGAACTTTCTGCACATGCACATTGTTTAAATTTGTTTGACTTTCTAGGAGATATTTGCTCTCTGTTTAGGTTCTAAATAGAGGCTGTAAAAATGCAAATCGTTCAATTTGTATACCATATGGAGACCCAATTTGTTTTATTATATTCATCCAACTTGCGTTTTTTATTTATTTTTTAATGATGTTTAACATTATAACTGTGTTATTCTGCTCAAAAGACATTTTTTAGTTGTTACCACTTCCTACCATGCTTGTGATGATTCCATAGCAGGACTATATAGATTTTATATATATTATATATTGTATTATTAGCACTCTTGCCTCACAGCAAGAGGGTTGCCGGTTCGACTCCCGCCTGCGGCTCTTCTGTGTGGAGTTTGCATGTTCTCCCCGTGTCAGCGTGGGTTCTCATTGTCCAAAAACAAGAGACTACACTCACGGTATTCTTTCTGAGTCTTCAATATCTCCAGTTCATCAGCCTTGTTGGGCAAAGAGTTGACTGAGGCTAAAATAACAATAATGCCTATATTTCAGATTTGAGATGTGATATTTCTAAAGCTGGTGTGTAGAGTAGAGGAACCGTCAGGGAGAACAAAGTGGACAATCACAGGGATTAAACATTGTTTTCTGAATGCTTCACAGATTTATTTCAATGTTTCTTTCATGTGATGACACAGCAGAGAAGTCAGATGCAGAATCTCATTATTTGGTACATGCAGTAAATCACAGTGTAGCCAATAAGGAGTCAGACAGCAGCTGAAGGATCCTCACAGTGTGAAGAGGAGGGAGCCACTGAAGGTGTTCTGCTTGTTTGTATTATCATAGAGAGAATGGCTTGATGGGAGAACCAGGTGGATTTCATCTCCTGCCATCAGCTCCAAGACAACAGAGTTAGTCACATATTCAAGACCTGCCTCTTCCTTATACTCCCCGTTCCACATGATCATCAGGTTGTTCTTGTACACCTTTACACCCATGGAACCTGTTTGGTTACCACTCAGAGTGAACTGGAAGTAGTAGACCCCTCTGACTGGAGCTGTGAAGAAACCTACAGAGCAGAAAATGAAAAACTGTAACAAATGTAGATTAACATGAGTAAACATGTTGATGTGAGCTGCAGTAAATTACCTGTAGATGGATTGTAAGCATCGCCGATGTTGGTGAAGACTCTGCTGTATTTCAGTGTGATGTCTGTGTTGAACGGTCCAACATGTCCTGAATCAGTCAGAGCTGTGTAAAAGGCCACCTTCCTCTCTGAGAACAGAACAAAGTCAGTGTAAGTCATTAAACTTCACCTGGACTATATATATATGTATATATATATAGATAGATAGATAGTGTGTGTGTGTGTGTGTGTGTGTGTGTGTACAACCATCACCTGTATTTTCTCTCTCCAGCGTCTCGATCCTGGACTCGCTGCTGCTCAGTCTGGTCTGCAGCTCTGGAGTTGATGCAATGACAGTGAATTACAGAGCAGCACGCTGTTAACATGGACAACACATTATTTACACTAGTTTGACCCTCATTTAACTTTAGAAATACACTGAAAACTGTTGTAAATATCCATGACGCCACAAAAGTTGTCTAAAATAAAACAGAGCGATCATTTACTGACAAAGACAGAAAATGTTCAAATTTCTTTCTGTTTTTTTTTCTTTTCTACACCATCCCAACTTTATTGTATATGAAACCTTTAACAGCGTTAAATATTGTGGTTAAAACAACAACAAAAAAGCTTGATGACTCGATGTCATTACATTACATTACATTACATGTCATTTAGCAGACGCTTTTGTCCAAAGCGACTTACAATAAGTGCATTCAACCTGATGGTACTAGACATAGACCATAGGAATCGAGTAAGTACATAACTTTAAGAGCTAACTGGCATTGCTAAGGAGTGCTATATGTTAAAGAAGAAAAGAAGAGAAAAGAATAAGAGTTTTTTTTTTTTATTTTATTTTTTTTTATATATCTGTTAGGTGACCATGATTTAACCGAGGTATTGTTGGAAGAGATAGGTCTTGAGCCTGCGGCGGAAGATGTCCAGGCTGTCTGAGGTCCTGATGTCGGTGGGGAGCTCGTTCCACCATTTGGGATCCAGGACAGAGAAAAGTCTGGAAGTGGTATTGAGGCGAGTTGACCCATGCAGGGTGGGAGTCGCCAGCTGTTTGGCTGATGCAGAGCGGAGAGGGCGGGCAGGGGTGTAGAGTTTGACAAGGTCCTGGATGTAAGTAGGACCTGAACCGTTAGCAGCAGAGTACGCCAGAGCTAGAGTCTTGAAGCGTATCCGCGCAGCCACTGGTAGCCAGTGGAGGGAGCGGAGGATGTCAGTGAAATACCTGCGTTCTCTGTTTCTAGGTGACTTGTTTTGCTCTCGGTGGCAGTCAGTCGAGTTTCCAAAGACATCAGGTCTGCAGCTTGGACTGAAAAACAGAAGAAGTTTGATTTATTGTTCATAATTATTGTAAGTTCATCAGAGCACTGAAACACTTCATCACCTGCATTTTCTCTCTCCAGCGTCTCGATCCTGGACTCACTGCTGCTCAGTTTGGTCTGCAGCTCTGGAGTTGATGCAAAGACAGTGAATTACAGAGCAGCACACTGTTAAGATGGACAACACATTATTTACACTAGTTTGACCCTCATTTTACTTTAGAAATACACTGAAAACTGTTGTAAATATCCATGACGCCACAAAAGTTATCTAAAATAAAACAGAGCGATCATTTACTGACAAAGACAGAAAATGTTCAAATTTCTTTCTGTTTTTTTTTTCTTTTCTACACCATCCCAACTTTATTGTATATGAAACCTTTAACAGCGTTAAATATTGTGGTTAAAACAGCAACAAAAAAGCTTGATGACTCGATGTCAGTGAAATACCTGCGTTCTCTGTTTCTAGGTGACTTGTTTTGCTCTCGGTGGCAGTCAGTCGAGTTTCCAAAGACATCAGGTCTGCACTTTGGACTGAAAAACAGAAGAAGTTTGATTTATTGTTCATAATTATTGTAAGTTCATCAGAGCACTGAAACACTTCATCACCTGCATTTTCTCTCTCCAGCGTGTCGATCCTGAACTCACTGCTGCTCAGTCTGGTCTGCAGCTCTGGAGTTGATGCAATGACAGTGAATTACAGAGCAGCACGCTGTTAACATGCACAACACATTATTTACACTAGTTTGACCCTCATTTTACCTCAGAAACACCACAAAAGTTGTGGCGATGTCTAAAATAAAACAGAGCGATCATTTACTGATCCTTTGTGAAATATATTCAAAAAGGAAAACTTTACAAAGACAGAAAATGTTCAAACTGATAAACTTTTGTTTCTCTAAATTTCTTTCTGTTTTTTTTCTTTTCTACAGCATCCCAACTTTAATGTATATGAAACCTTTAACAGCTTTAAATATTTTAGTTAAAACAACAACAAAAAAACATGATGTTTGTCAGTGAAATACCTGCGTTCTCTGTTTCCAGGTGACTTGTTTTGCTCTCAGTGGCAGTCAGTCCTGTTTCCAGAGACTTCAGGTCTGCAGCTTGGACTGAAAAACGGAAGAAGTTTGATTTTGTTTGTGAATTATTACATGACAACAGTGTAACATAGATATATCCATGTCCATCTTCATATAGATTTCAGTGCACTGACACACTTCATCACCTGTATTTTCTCTCTCCAGCGTCTCGATCCTGGACTTGCTGATGAGAATTTCATCCTCGCTGCTGCTCAGTCTGGTCTGCAGCTCTGGAGTTGATGCAATGACAGTGAATTACAGAGCAGCACGCTGTTAACATGCACAACACATTATTTACAGCAGGTTGACCTGCTCATTTTATCTAAAAAAAAAAAAAAAAATACACTAAAAACTGTTGTAAATATCCATGACAACTTAACCCTTTGATGCACAACATATTGACCCCCCTTCTAATACACAACGTGCATTGTCTAATGTGCAAAAATTACCCACATTCATTCATTAACTAAGTATTTAGCTAAGTAGCTAACTTAGCAAGCTACTTTGCAAAATACTTAGCCAAGAAGTTAGCTGAGTAGTTAGCTTAGCAAGCTACTTTGCTAACTACTTAGCCAAGAAGTTAGCTGAGTAGTTAGCTTAGCAAGCTACTTTGCTAACTACTCAGCCAAGAAGTTAGCTAAGTAGTTAGCTTAGCAAGCTACTTAGCTAACTACTTAGTCAAGAAGTTAGCTAAGTAGTTAGCTTAGCAAGCTACTAAGCTAAAAAATGGATATGGGTAATTTTTGACCCATGTTGTGCATTAGAAGAGTAGTGACACAAAAAGGGATTTTATTAAAAGCTGAATAAAGGAAAACATAAAATTAGGATGTATGACGATCAAAAACAAACTAATTGAGGAAAACCTGGAATAGTGAATGATGAAAATAATTTATTGCAAAGATATAGAACATAAAAACTCTGTGGGTCACTGTAGACCATGTTGTGCCTCAGAGGGTTAAAGACAACATGGAGAGTAATCAGTGTGTACCTGAGTTGTCTCTCTGCAGCAGCTCCACGTACACGTTGGTGACCATCAGCTCAGCTTTCAGTTCCTCCACCTGGCTCTCACTGTCCGTCACTGCGGCCTGAACGTTCCTCAGCTCCACCTTGAGCTCCACCACCATGTCTCTCAGAGCCCTCACCTCCGCCCAGATGTCAGGTGTGGTTGTCTTTGTGGTCTCCGTCTCCTGAAGCTCCCCCTGAGCTCCTGACCCACACAGAGCCAGCAGCAGCAGCAGCAAACCAACAGCCCTCATTGTTCAGTTCACACGTCTTCACAAAGGTGCAGAGGTCCAGTCGGCCCGCCTTATATCCTCTCCAGACTCCAAGGATCCTGTTTGGGATCACGTGTTCTAGTTTGGCCTCAGATGAGCCGATATGATCTGTGTGCAGGTGAGAAGATACCAGCTGCTGCAGGCTGCTGGAACACGTTGACCATTAAAGCCAAGTGTTGATTAACACACCCACAGACAGACACACACTTGTCGTCACGCTGAGGCCTTTTAGCTTGACTGATGCTTATCAGCTTCTCTTCACTCGTCACAACATTGGGACAGTCTTTGACATCAGATAGTATCATTTCTGAATCATTCATAAATAAATTAAGGTAGAAATGAGTGAAGGTTTGTTTCCACTGCTGATTCTATCAAACAATCATTGACAGTATTCTGGAGGACGTCCAGCTGTAAAACCTTCAGCAGCGTGTTTCCTGCTGACACACACTTTGTGTTTGATGAAGATAGAACAAGTCAAAGCTGAGATAAACTCAAATATATTTAGAATGAGACATAAAACTAGATCTTCTCCTCATTTCACCTCTTCATGTTAGATTTGGAGAAAACATTTATAACTCTTCACTGAAGTAAAATAGCATCATTTATCAACAGAAATGTTTCCATTATAGTCTGTTGATACATATTAGATCATAATGTGTCCATAAATGACAGAAAGTCGTCTCATGCTCCGTATTAAAATAATTACTACAAATCTCTGGTTTGTTTTTGGTCCTCAGACATTATTTAAGTTATAAATGATAAAATAATGACAGTGAGTCAAACTGAATATATTTTATTATTATATTATTATTATATTATTATTACTGTCATATATTGATGTGTATCATAATAAACCACTGTGTGTGTTTACATGTAGTACATGTGTCAACTATTGTGTTTTTATTGTTAAAAGATAGAAGAGATTAAATAAAAATGTGTGACTATAAAGAATATGTCTCTCCTCCTCCTCCTGCACCTCCTCCTCCATTCTGTCAATGATTGTTTCATAGAATCAGCAGTGGAAACAAACCTTCACTCATTTCTACCTTTAATCTCACCTGCACCTGTGTGTGTGTGTGTGTGTGTGTGTGTGCTTGTATTCCTATACTGGTGGGGACATTCATCTGTTTACACAGTCACGCCGTGGGGACCTGAGACACCATGGGGACCAAAATAGAGGTCCCCATGAGGGTTTTTATTTTAAATCAATGCTGGAGTCATTCTAAAGGTGCCTATGTGATTTTTAGCTTTGGCCCATTATTCACCATTTTCCATCTTGACACACACACACAGATTGCTCAGTATCGCCAACTACAGGTCCCGAGCTGGTACTGCACGTACTGATTCTCACACACACCACTACCATATATGGTCAGTACCGCCCCTTTTTGGTCCCCATAAAGCAGGTATTCAAAAACAAATAACTTTTATCAGTGTAAATCAATAATTAGGCTATTGGAGGCATTTATTTGCAGCAGATGTCAACTACAGTGCTAAGGACTTGTGCAGGGAAGCAAAGTCAAACAAAAATAAAAAGAATAAAGAATAAAATATAAAATATAAAAATAGAAATATAATAACAAGTAGACAACCAGTAAATATATTTCCTCTGATTAGTTGACAGGATAAATAGTAAACTTTGACTGACTACAGAGACCTAGTGGGTAAGAGAGCTAGTTAGCCCCCACTACTGAACTAGTTAGCTCCCCACTGACAAGTTCACCTTATTTAAAATGTCTAAAAATATAATGGGAAGGACTATATATTATATATATAGCATGCTTTATCACCATAGGCAGATTACTTTGGCTGAGAATTTTCTTAATGTGTGTGTGGGGATTTGTACTGCAGCCTGATTGCTGGGCCTCTACAGCATGACCACCCTACATCCCCCTGGATGTCCTCAATGTGAAACTGTTGAAAAGATTGCAAAGTCAAACCTCCAGACAGGGTGGGGCTCTGTGCTGACCTCTGAGTCTGCCTCAGGACTGCCGCTGGAGGATGGAGGAGTGAGGATGGAGGACAGAGGATGGAAGATGGGGGGGTGGATGGAGGAGGGAGGATGAGGATAGGGGAGGATGGAGAAGGGATATCGGAGGAGCTATGCACAGGATTCAGGAGAGCATCCTTTGTGGAAGTCTTTTACCGGTGACCCTGCCCCCTGACTGGATATCCGTTATTGAAGAGACGCTGCAGCTGATCGGACTGATTTTATACATCATAACATCACTGGGACCCAGCATTGAAAATGATTTTCTTAAGGAGTATGTCAAGTCAGTCGGGTGAAATCCAGCGAAAGGAAAGAACCCATAGCTTGCAGGATATCAGCACCCCTGGTGTAGAGGTAAGTCCTAGCACTGAGGAGGGTAGAGAGGCCAGCCAGCCAAAGAGAGAGAAGATTAGAGCACAGAAACCTAGAGTTAAGTGGCCACGGGTGGCCAAAACTAAGAAGTGGGAAGATATCAGCAGTGACTTGGTTAGAGTGTTAGATAAGCTTAAAGGAACTGCGGAGAGGAAGTTAGACAAGATGGGAGATGTCATCTATGATCATAGTGCAGAGAGGTTTGACGCTTTTGAGAAAAGAAAGAAGCATGAGGTTGAAGTAGTTTAAATCCAGGCGCCAACAAGAGATGGATAGACTTATTCGGGAGAGGAGACAGCTTAAGAAGCAGTGGAGGAAGGGCAGAGAGGATGAGAAGGAGGGAATAAATTGGTTTACAGGCAGATGTCAAAGATTGGTTGAGAGATTCAGGTTTGTGAAGATGTTGTTTAATAAGGAGAACGGTAGCCTTGCATCTAAGTAGGAGCTTGAAGGTTATTTGGAGGGAGTGCACAAAGATAAGGAAAGGTTTAGAGAGCTACCACTGCCCCCTGATATGCCACCTATTGGTGAGATAGACAGCCAGTGTGATGTTAGCCCACCAAGACGGAAAGACGTTCAGGAGATAGTAAGGCGTGGAAGGGCCTCTTCAGCCCCTGGGCCGAATGGAGTCCCCTACCGGTCTGTGCCAGATGTGTTGTTGTATTTGTGGAAGCTGATGAAGATAGTGTGGAAGAAGCAGGTTATACCTAAGGCATGGTGTAGAGAAGGGGGAATCTTCATTCCTAAAGAAAGGGAGTCTGAAGAGATAAGTCAATTTAGACCTATTAGCCTACTTAATGTTGAGGGGAAGATTTTCTATAGTGATGTAGCACAGAGGTTGTCTAGCTACCTAGAAAAGAATAGGCTGATTGACACTTCGGTGCAAAAGGCTGGAATCCCAGGATCCTCCAGGTGCTTAGAGCACACCAGCATGGCACCAGATCCAGTCAGCCAGGCATGAGAAGAGAGACCTGTATGTGGTTTTCCTGGACCTGGCAAATGCTTTCGGGTCAGTGCCACATAGTCTGATATGGTAGGTCTTTGATTTCTTTAAAGTACCATATAGTATAAAGAGTTTAGTTAGAGCTTACTTTGTAGATTTGCAACTCTGTTTTTACGACAGCAGAGTACACTACTGCTTGGCAACAGTTGAAGATAGGCATTATGGACAATTTCCCCACGAGCCTTTACTATGGCAATGGAGGTTATTACTAGAGCCTCAAGGTGGGTAGTGGGTGGAGAAAAGCTGCAGGGAGGGCTGCGCCTCCTACCAATTAGGGCCTATATGGATGATATGACGACTATCACAACAACAGCTCCATGTACCAGTAGATTGTTGGATAAGTTAAATAGTAATTTACAGTGGGCCAGAATGAAGGTGAAACCAAGTAAGTCTAGGAATATCTCAGTTGTTAAAGGGAAGATTGTTGACAAGAAGTTTGTCATAAACGGGGAGGTAATACCAACAGTGACAGAAAAAACGATTAAAAGTTTAGGAAGGTGGTATTATGCAAGACTCAGCGATAAGGGCCAATATGAGGAGTTGAGACAGGAAATGATTCAAGGCATTTCAGGCATAGATAAGTCAGGGCTCCCAGGAAAGTTAAAGTTGTGGTGTTTGCAGTTTGGGTTGTTGCCAAGGCTGATGTGGCCACTGACAGTGTGTGAGGTTCCTATTTCAAAGAAAAGTTGGAGAGGATCATCAACTAATTTATTAGAAATGGCTCAGAGTCCCACGCTGTCTAAGCAGTGTAGCCTTGTATGGGGAAGGTATATTGGAGTTGCCAATATCTAGCCTGTCAGAGGAGTACAAGTGTGCTAATGTTTGCCTGGAAATGATCCAGTGGTTAGAGGTGTAGGGCCTACGGTTAAAACGGGGAAGAAATGGAACCCAAAAGATGCAGTGCAGCAGGGTCAGGCAGCCCTTAGGCACAGAGACATTGTGGGTCAGGTGCAGCATGGCCGTGGGGGCCTAGGACTGTGTGCTGGGAAAACTGGGTGGGCTAAGGCAAGAGCAAAAGAAAAGAGAGGTATGGTGGTAGAAGACATACATCATCAGGAGGTAGTAAGATGTACTAAGGCAGTGTCTCAGGCAAAGCAGGGACAGTGGGTGAACTGGGAAAGCGTAGAAAAGAGAATTTTGAAGTGGAGAGAGTTGTGTAGCATGGAGGCAAGCAGAATTTGATTTATTTTCGGGGCCACTTATGATGTTCTGCCATCTCTGCAAAACCTAAATCAGTGGTTGGGTGAGGATCCTGCCTGCCCACTGTGTTCCAGTGTGTCTACACTCAGGCATATACTGTCAGGGTGTAAGGTTAGTCTCTCTCAAGGGTGTTATACCTGGCGTCACAACCAGGCATTGAAACGTTTGGCAGCTGCACTCGAGGAAAAATAGATAGAAGTAAATTCTTCAGTTGCTGGTAAGGAGGTTAGACAAATTGAATTTGTACGTGAGGGAGGGAAAATTAACTCAATTAAGTAGCAGATAGGACAGCTAAGAGGACTGGAATTTGAAGGCTGACTCAACCGAGCAGCTAACCATTCCGTATCATATTGCTAGCTCCCAGCTACAACCAGATTCATTATTGTGGTCTGATACACAGAAGGTTGTGTACTTTATTGAGCTCACTGTACCCTTGGAAGACAGAGTTGAGGAAGCCAACGAGTGCAAGAAAAATAGGTATTCTGAGCTAGCGGCAGATTCAGAGCAGAGGGCTTGGAGGGCTTGTGTACCACCGGTAGAAGTCGGCTTTCGTGGTTTTGTTGCAAAGTCTGTGTTTGCTCTGCTAAGCGACTTGGGTATTCGTGGACGGAGCTTGAAACTGGCAGCTAAAAACATGTCGCAGGCAGCAGAGCAAGGAAGTGAGTGGATGTGGATGAGAAGGAAGCATGTTAGCTGGGGAGTTCATTGAGGGACTTGTTATGTTTTAGCTAGGAATGCCATGCGGAACCAACAGCACTGAGTGCGCAAGTGATTGTAATATCACTTGGTTGGTTACTGGTTGTTAATCTGAATTGGACTACTAAATGTGTTTCTACCTAGGATTATGGCACAAGAGATAGTAATATCTTGTCCTGTGTATTAATGTATGCTGTAGTTTCATAACAGAGTGAAGACAAAGAACAGATTATTCATGTTGAGTGTGTCACTCACAAGTTTTATATTTATCTTATGATATGCCTTGTAGTTATAATTTGTTTTATTGTGGGTCTCAACAACAAAAAGACCACAAACATCTTTCTACATTTATAATAACTGTAAATAAAGATCATTCTAGAATTTTTTTTCCCTTTCACTATCTGTTATTTCCCCCATTTAGATTTATTATGGATACTTTTCAAGTTTAAAAAAAGAAAATAAAGAGTATGGGAGTCTGTCAGCAAGAAACACTTTTCATTCACATTCCTGAGTGCAGGTTTGATCTGAGTTTACATTTATATTTTCCCTTAATCATCTCACCTAATAAAACACAACACAATCACGTTCTGGGATATTATATTATGAATTTATCACCACGGTAGTCTATACAGATGCAAATAACAACGAATAAATCATATAAAGGCATTCCTGTGTCCCTGAGCAGGACACAGTTCACAGTATAAATACAGAATGCAGGTTATTATTCATGTGCAGGTGATTGTTAAACAGAGAAAACACTTATTATTATTATTATTATTATGACTATGATTATTATTATTATTATTATTATTATTATTAGTGCATGTCTACAGCTGTTAAAGCCAACTGACAGCTGATCCAGCTGTGACCCGCTGCCGCCATCATTAAAACTTTTCCTCTCCTCGCCTGGTTTCCTTGCGCCCCATGCGTCCCCGGTGGGCGAGGCAAGGCAAGAGCCTCCCACACCCGGTTCACATCAGGGGGAGTCAGACACCTGACACTGCGCTGAGATGTAAGTTTTAAAAAAAACCTTTTGGGAAGTAAGAGCTGTTAGTTTTACTTATTGTATTGCTTGATCTCATTAGTAAAATCAATAAAACGTGGCTTCTAATTAGTGAATTTGTATTTATGGATATAGTATTTTGCCATTAAAATAAGAAGATTAATCATATATTCCAGATTGGTTTTCTGTATATTATTTTCTAATAATGCTAGTAAGGGACTTGTGACTTCCGGCCGTACGCTTTTATTGTGAAATCAGAGAGGAAGTCAACTGCACGTTCACGTTCAATCTCAAATTAGTAAAAGTACTGCAGCTTTCAACTCCATGACACGTCGAAGAGATGATTCAATGTTAAGGAATACCTGGAGCAAGTGGCGTGTTCAGTAAGTATTCAGAGGATTTCTTGAAATACCGTGTAATACATGACAGTGTTATGTATCATGTAGCCATTTATTAATGTTTTAAAACTGTCTACTTGTTGACGGATGCTAGCCAAAGCACATGTAGCATTAGCTAGTTAGCATTAGTGTTTATTACAGACTGTTTCTTTATCATTTTGAGGGGAATCTATTATGCATCAGGTCTGCCAAACAGTTTTCTGTAATGCATGTAGGTGGCTAATGATTAAGGGATATTTAGGACACATCTGAACCTTGATGATTAATTTTCCTGGGGCAAAATGTCACTGTAGTCTGGGGAATTTACGACGTCCCCACAATGCACCTTTTATGGTTTTGTTTCAGTTAAACACAGTTAAGTATCTGATTAGAGAATATGCACAGGTGTGTGAAATGTCCCCATGAATCACGGTCGATTCAAGATGTGTGAAATGTCCCCACAAAGCACAGTGTATTCAAGATGTGTAAAGGCAGACAGAGGTTGACAAAGCAGGAGAAAATAGTAGAATTCTTACTCATTAGTCTGTTGTGTTGGCATGTATTTGACCCAAGAGACATGTCCTTTAGAAAATGTATTAAAATCATAAAATATTATGCAATGTTTACATGAAATTAACTGATTGGTTTACATATTTCAATTCCTTTTTGTATCAAATCATTGCAGATGACTACATGTGAAACTGGTATGCCTGTGCTGGTGTCAGAGCCCCAGATGGATAAAACTGCCAGTTCAGAGGACGCTAGTCAACAGGTAATTAATGTCCATCTCTTAAAATTCAGCTCTAGAGTCTTCACATCACTTTTGATGTCTGCTGTTGTTTTCTTTATGCAGACATATGAAAAGAATATGATCATTAAGAGGGGAATCTATTATGCATCAGGTCTGCCAACAGTTTTCTGTAATGCTTGGAGGTGGCTAATGATTAAGGGATATTTAGGACACATCTGAACCTTGATGATTAATTTTCCTGGGGCAAAATGTCACTGTAGTCTGGGGAATTTACGACGTCCCCACAATGCACCTTTTATGGTTTTGTTTCAGTTAAACACAGTTAAGTATCTGATTCGAGAGAATGCACAGGTGTGTGAAATGTCCCCATGAATCACGGTCGATTCAAGATGTGTGAAATGTCCCCACAAAGCACAGTGTATTCAAGATGTGTAAAGGCAGACAGAGGTTGACAAAGCTGGAGAAAATAGTAGAATTCTTACTTGTTAGTCTGTTGTGTTGGCATGTATTTGACCCAAGAGACATGTCCTTTAGAAAATGTATTAAAATCATAAAATATTATGCAATGTTCACATGAAATGAACTGATTGGTTTACATATTTCAATTATTTTTTGTATCAAATCATTGCAGATGACTAAATGTGAAACTGGTATGCCTGTGCTGGTGTCAGAGCCCCAGATGGATAAAACTGCCAGTTCAGAGGACACTAGTCAACAGGTAATTAATGTCCATCACTTAAATTTACCTATAGTGTCTTCGAGTCACTTTTGATGTCTGCTGTTGTTTTCTTTATGCAGATAAATGAAAAGAATATGATCATTAAGAGGGGAATCTATTATGCATCAGGTCTGCCAAACAGTTTTCTGTAATGCTTGGAGGTGGCTAATGATTAAGGGATATTTAGGACACATCTGAACCTTGTTGAGTCATTATCCTGGGGCAAAATGTCACTGGAGTCTGGGGAATTTACGACGTCCCCACAATGCACCTTTTATGGTTTTGTTTCAGTTAAACACAGTTAAGTATCTGATAAGAGAATATGCACAGGTATGTGAAATGTCCTCATGAATCATGGTCTATTCAAGATGTGTGAAATGTCCCCACAAAGCACAGTGTATTCAAGATGTGTAAAGGCAGACAGAGGTTGACAAAGCTGGAGAAAATAGTAGAATTCTTAGTCATTAGTCTGTTGTGTTGGCATGTATTTGACCCAAGAGACATGTCCTTTAGATAATGTATTAAAATCATAAAATATTATGCAATGTTTACATGAAATTAACTGATTGGTTTACATATTTCAATTATTTTTTGTATCAAACCATTGCAGATGACTACATGTGAAACTGGTATGCCTGTGCTGGTGTCAGAGCCCCAGATGGATAAAACTGCCAGTTCAGAGGACGCTAGTCAACAGGTAATTAATGTCCATCACTTAAATTTACCTATAGTGTCTTCGAGTCACTTTTGACATCTGCTGTTGTTTTCTTTATGCACATAAATGAAAAGAATATGATCATTATGAGGGGAATCTATTATGCATCAGGTCTGCCAAAAAGTTTTTCTGTAATGCTTGTAGGTGGCTAATGATTAAGGGATATTTAGGACACATCTGAACCTTGTTGAGTCATTATCCTGGGGCAAAATGTCACTGGAGTCTGGAAATTTACGACGTCCCCACAAAGCACCTTTTATGGTTTTGTTTCAGTTAAACACAGTTAAGTATCTGATTTGAGAGAATGCACAGGTATGTGAAATGTCCCCACAAAGCACAGTGTATTCAAGATTTGTAAAGGCAGACAGAGGTTGACAAAGCAGGAGAAAATAGTAGAATTCTTACTTTTTAGTATGTTGTGTTAGCATGCATTTAACTCAAGAGACATGTCCTTTAGAAAATGTATTAAAATCATAAAATATTATGCAATGTTCACATGAAATGAACTGATTGGTTTACATATTTCAATTATTTTTTGTATCAAATCATTGCAGATGACTAAATGTGAAACTGGTATGCCTGTGCTGGTGTCAGAGCCCCAGATGGATAAAACTGCCAGTTCAGAGGACACTAGTCAACAGGTAATTAATGTCCATCACTTAAATTTACCTATAGTGTCTTCGAGTCACTTTTGACGTCTGCTGTTGTTTTCTTTATGCAGATAAATGAAAAGAATATGATCATTAAGAGGGGAATCTATTATGCATCAGGTCTGCCAACAGTTTTCTGTAATGCTTGGAGGTGGCTAATGATTAAGGGATATGTATGACACATCTGAACCTTGATGATTAATTTTCCTGGGGCAAAATGTCACTGGAGTCTGGGGAATTTACGACGTCCCCACAATGCACCTTTTATGGTTTTGTTTCAGTTAAACACAGTTAAGTATCTGATTAGAGAATATGCACAGGTATGTGAAATGTCCCCATGAATCATGGTCTATTCAAGATGTGTGAAATGTCCCCACAAAGCACAGTCTATTCAAGATGTGTAAAGGCAGACAGAGGTTGACAAAGCTGGAGAAAATAGTAGAATTCTTACTTGCTAGTCTGTTGTGTTGGCATGTATTTGACCCAAGAGACATGTCCTTTAGAAAATGTATTAAAGTCATAAAATATTATGCAATGTTCACATGAAATGAACTGATTGGTTTACATATTTCAATTATTTTTTGTATCAAATCATTGCAGATGACTAAATGTGAAACTGGTATGCCTGTGCTGGTGTCAGAGCCCCAGATGGATAAAACTGCCAGTTCAGAGGACACTAGTCAACAGGTAATTAATGTCCATCACTTAAATTTACCTATAGTGTCTTCGAGTCACTTTTGACGTCTGCTGTTGTTTTCTTTATGCAGATAAATGAAAAGAATATGATCATTAAGAGGGGAATCTATTATGCATCAGGTCTGCCAAACAGTTTTCTGTAATGCTTGGAGGTGGCTAATGATTAAGGGATATTTAGGACACATCTGAACCTTGATGATTAATTTTCCTGGGGCAAAATGTCACTGGAGTCTGGGGAATTTACGACGTCCCCACAATGCACCTTTTATGGTTTTGTTTCAGTTAAACACAGTTAAGTATCTGATAAGAGAATATGCACAGGTATGTGAAATGTCCCCATGAATCATGGTCTATTCAAGATGTGTGAAATGTCCCCACAAAGCACAGTGTATTCAAGATGTGTAAAGGCAGACAGAGGTTGACAAAGCAGGAGAAAATAGTAGAATTCTTACTTTTTAGTCTGTTGTGTCAGCATGCATTTAACTCAAGAGACATGTCCTTTAGAAAATGTATTAAAATCATAAAATATTATGCAATGTTTACACGAAATTAACTGATTGGTTTACATATTTCAATTATTTTTTGTATCAAATCATTGCAGATGACTACATGTGAAACTGGTATGCCTGTGCTAGTGTCAGAGCCCCAGATGGATAAAACTGCCAGTTCAGAGGACACTAGTCAACAGGTAATTAATGTCCATCACTTAAATTTACCTATAGTGTCTTCGAGTCACTTTTGACATCTGCTGTTGTTTTCTTTATGCAGATAAATGAAAAGAATATGATCATTTTGAGGGGAATCTATTATGCATCAGGTCTGCCAAACACTTTTCTGTAATGCTTGTAGGTGGCTAATGATTAAGGGATATTTAGGAAACATCTGAACCTCATTGAGTCATTGTACTGGGGCAAAATGTCACTGTAGTCTGGAAATTTACGACGTCCCCACAAAGCACCTTTTATGGTTTTGTTTCAGTTAAACACAGTTAAGTCTCTGATAAGAGAGAATGCACAGGTATGTGAAATGTCCCCATGAATCATGGTCTATTCAAGATGTGTGAAATGTCCCCACAAAGCACAGTGTATTCAAGATTTGTAAAGGCAGACAGAGGTTGACAAAGCAGGAGAAAATAGTAGAACTCTTACTTTTTAGTATGTTGTGTCAGCATGCATTTAACTCAAGAGACATGTCCTTTAGAAAATGTATTAAAATCATAAAATATTATGCAATGTTCACATGAAATGAACTGATTGGTTTACATATTTCAATTATTTTTTGTATCAAATCATTGCAGATGACTAAATGTGAAACTGGTATGCCTGTGCTGGTGTCAGAGCCCCAGATGGATAAAACTGCCAGTTCAGAGGACACTAGTCAACAGGTAATTAATGTCCATCACTTAAATTTACCTATAGTGTCTTCGAGTCACTTTTGACGTCTGCTGTTGTTTTCTTTATGCAGATAAATGAAAAGAATATGATCATTAAGAGGGGAATCTATTATGCATCAGGTCTGCCAACAGTTTTCTGTAATGCTTGGAGGTGGCTAATGATTAAGGGATATGTATGACACATCTGAACCTTGATGATTAATTTTCCTGGGGCAAAATGTCACTGGAGTCTGGGGAATTTACGACGTCCCCACAATGCACCTTTTATGGTTTTGTTTCAGTTAAACACAGTTAAGTATCTGATTAGAGAATATGCACAGGTATGTGAAATGTCCCCATGAATCATGGTCTATTCAAGATGTGTGAAATGTCCCCACAAAGCACAGTCTATTCAAGATGTGTAAAGGCAGACAGAGGTTGACAAAGCTGGAGAAAATAGTAGAATTCTTACTTGCTAGTCTGTTGTGTTGGCATGTATTTGACCCAAGAGACATGTCCTTTAGAAAATGTATTAAAGTCATAAAATATTATGCAATGTTCACATGAAATGAACTGATTGGTTTACATATTTCAATTATTTTTTGTATCAAATCATTGCAGATGACTAAATGTGAAACTGGTATGCCTGTGCTGGTGTCAGAGCCCCAGATGGATAAAACTGCCAGTTCAGAGGACACTAGTCAACAGGTAATTAATGTCCATCACTTAAATTTACCTATAGTGTCTTCGAGTCACTTTTGACGTCTGCTGTTGTTTTCTTTATGCAGATAAATGAAAAGAATATGATCATTAAGAGGGGAATCTATTATGCATCAGGTCTGCCAAACAGTTTTCTGTAATGCTTGGAGGTGGCTAATGATTAAGGGATATTAAGGACACATCTGAACCTTGATGATTAATTTTCCTGGGGCAAAATGTCACTGGAGTCTGGGGAATTTACGACGTCCCCACAATGCACCTTTTATGTTTTTTTTTCAGTTAAACACAGTTAAGTATCTGATTAGAGAGAATGCACAGTTATGTGAAATGTCCCCATGATGCACAATCTATTCAAGATGTGTGAAATGTCCCCACAAAGCACAGTCTATTCAAGATGTGTAAAGGCAGACAGAGGTTGACAAAGCTGGAGAAAATAGTAGAATTTTTACTTGTTAGTCTGTTGTGTTGGCATGTATTTGACCCAAGAGACATGTCCTTTAGAAAATGTATTAAAGTCATAAAATATTATGCAATGTTCACATGAAATTAACTGATTGGTTTACATATTTCAATTATTTTTTGTATCAAATCATTGCAGATGACTACATGTGAAACTGGTATGCCTGTGCTGGTGTCAGAGCCCCAGATGGATAAAACTGCCAGTTCAGAGGACACTAGTCAACAGGTAATTAATGTCCATCACTTAAATTTACCTATAGTGTCTTCGAGTCACTTTTGACGTCTGCTGTTGTTTTCTTTATGCAGATAAATGAAAAGAATATGATCATTAAGAGGGGAATCTATTATGCATCAGGTCTGCCAACAGTTTTCTGTAATGCTTGGAGGTGGCTAATGATTAAGGGATATGTATGACACATCTGAACCTTGATGATTAATTTTCCTGGGGCAAAATGTCACTGGAGTCTGGGGAATTTACGACGTCCCCACAATGCACCTTTTATGGTTTTGTTTCAGTTAAACACAGTTAAGTATCTGATTAGAGAATATGCACAGGTATGTGAAATGTCCCCATGAATCATGGTCTATTCAAGATGTGTGAAATGTCCCCACAAAGCACAGTCTATTCAAGATGTGTAAAGGCAGACAGAGGTTGACAAAGCTGGAGAAAATAGTAGAATTCTTACTTGCTAGTCTGTTGTGTTGGCATGTATTTGACCCAAGAGACATGTCCTTTAGAAAATGTATTAAAGTCATAAAATATTATGCAATGTTCACATGAAATGAACTGATTGGTTTACATATTTCAATTATTTTTTGTATCAAATCATTGCAGATGACTAAATGTGAAACTGGTATGCCTGTGCTGGTGTCAGAGCCCCAGATGGATAAAACTGCCAGTTCAGAGGACACTAGTCAACAGGTAATTAATGTCCATCACTTAAATTTACCTATAGTGTCTTCGAGTCACTTTTGACGTCTGCTGTTGTTTTCTTTATGCAGATAAATGAAAAGAATATGATCATTAAGAGGGGAATCTATTATGCATCAGGTCTGCCAAACAGTTTTCTGTAATGCTTGGAGGTGGCTAATGATTAAGGGATATTAAGGACACATCTGAACCTTGATGATTAATTTTCCTGGGGCAAAATGTCACTGGAGTCTGGGGAATTTACGACGTCCCCACAATGCACCTTTTATGTTTTTTTTTCAGTTAAACACAGTTAAGTATCTGATTAGAGAGAATGCACAGTTATGTGAAATGTCCCCATGATGCACAATCTATTCAAGATGTGTGAAATGTCCCCACAAAGCACAGTCTATTCAAGATGTGTAAAGGCAGACAGAGGTTGACAAAGCTGGAGAAAATAGTAGAATTTTTACTTGTTAGTCTGTTGTGTTGGCATGTATTTGACCCAAGAGACATGTCCTTTAGAAAATGTATTAAAGTCATAAAATATTATGCAATGTTCACATGAAATTAACTGATTGGTTTACATATTTCAATTATTTTTTGTATCAAATCATTGCAGATGACTACATGTGAAACTGGTATGCCTGTGCTGGTGTCAGAGCCCCAGATGGATAAAACTGCCAGTTCAGAGGACACTAGTCAACAGGTAATTAATGTCCATCACTTAAATTTACCTATAGTGTCTTCGAGTCACTTTTGACGTCTGCTGTTGTTTTCTTTATGCAGATAAATGAAAAGAATATGATCATTAAGAGGGGAATCTATTATGCATCAGGTCTGCCAAACAGTTTTCTGTAATGCTTGGAGGTGGCTAATGATTAAGGGATATTTAGGACACATCTGAACCTTGATGATTAATTTTCCTGGGGCAAAATGTCACTGGAGTCTGGGGAATTTACGACGTCCCCACAATGCACCTTTTATGGTTTTGTTTCAGTTAAACACAGTTAAGTATCTGATAAGAGAATATGCACAGGTATGTGAAATGTCCCCATGAATCATGGTCTATTCAAGATGTGTGAAATGTCCCCACAAAGCACAGTGTATTCAAGATGTGTAAAGGCAGACAGAGGTTGACAAAGCAGGAGAAAATAGTAGAATTCTTACTTTTTAGTCTGTTGTGTCAGCATGCATTTAACTCAAGAGACATGTCCTTTAGAAAATGTATTAAAATCATAAAATATTATGCAATGTTTACACGAAATTAACTGATTGGTTTACATATTTCAATTATTTTTTGTATCAAATCATTGCAGATGACTACATGTGAAACTGGTATGCCTGTGCTAGTGTCAGAGCCCCAGATGGATAAAACTGCCAGTTCAGAGGACACTAGTCAACAGGTAATTAATGTCCATCACTTAAATTTACCTATAGTGTCTTCGAGTCACTTTTGACATCTGCTGTTGTTTTCTTTATGCAGATAAATGAAAAGAATATGATCATTTTGAGGGGAATCTATTATGCATCAGGTCTGCCAAACACTTTTCTGTAATGCTTGTAGGTGGCTAATGATTAAGGGATATTTAGGAAACATCTGAACCTCATTGAGTCATTGTACTGGGGCAAAATGTCACTGTAGTCTGGAAATTTACGACGTCCCCACAAAGCACCTTTTA
This sequence comes from Centropristis striata, assembly GCF_030273125.1. Lineage (NCBI taxonomy): Eukaryota > Metazoa > Chordata > Actinopteri > Perciformes > Serranidae > Centropristis > Centropristis striata. The sequence continues at coordinate 1,448,455 of NC_081533.1, read as the reverse complement.
TGGTTTTGTTTCAGTTAAACACAGTTAAGTCTCTGATAAGAGAGAATGCACAGGTATGTGAAATGTCCCCATGGAGAACAGTCTATTCAAGATGTGTGAAAGCAGACAGAGGTTGACAAAGCACGATAAAATAATAGAAGTCTTACTCATTAGTCTGGTGTTGGCATGTATTTGACCAAAGAGACATGTCCTTTAAAAAATGTATTAAAATCATAAAATATTATGCAGTGTTTACATAAAATTGACTGATTTGTTTACATATTTTGAATTCCTTTTTGTATCAAGTCATTGCAGATGAAAACTGGTATGCCCTGTGTGAGCTCCCAGCCTGTGCTGGTGTCAGAGCCCCAGATGGATGAAGCTCCCAGTTCAGAGGACACTGGTCAACAGGTAATTAATGTCCTCTAGTTAAATTACCTCTAGTGTCTTCAAGTCACTTTTGACGTCTGCTGTTGTTTTCTTCATGCAGATAAATTTAAATAATACGATTATTATGAGGGGAATCTTTTATGTATCAGGTCTGCCAAACAGGCTCATGATTATGGGATATTTAGGTTTTCCTGATTCAAAAGGTAGTTTGACTAAGTTGACACAAAATGTAGAACTGATTAAGGTTCCTCAAACGGATGTGTGTCTAATTGTTTGAATTTAAATGTATTAAAGCATTTTTGCAGCATTGTTTTTTTTTTTTTTTGGGGTGTTTTGCTTTGGTCTACATTGTCATACCCCATTAGATGTATCTTATTTAAACAATTCTATACACAGGAAACTTCGACAGACACTGAGGGGAATAAAATCCCACCAAAACAGAAGAGACGCAAACTGCCACCAGCAGAAGATGGAGCATCATCTGGAGTCAGTGCTGTAAAGCATTCTTCAAAAGGTGATATTTTTTATAGCGGGTCTAACAGGATGTAAATATCTCAGACAAAAAGATTATGATAAAAGAAAATTAAAATGTGAAAAAAGAAAAAGAAAGTTGCCATAATAATATGCTAATACACAGGACAAGACATTACTATCCCTTGTGTGATAATCCTAGGTAGAAACACATTAAGTAGTCCAATTCAGATTAACAACCAAGTGATGTTACAATCATCAGATATTTCCTTATACTTTTATGAAAACATCTGTTTTTCTACTCTTTACAGGTAAGGCCTCACATTAAAGCACACCATGGCAGCCAGCAGAGGTAAAGGCGGTCGAGAGGCACATGAGTGCATTACTCTGCACTTGCACTGTGCCATCAAAAAGAGATTTCGAGAAGTGTTTAAGAGCAGAGCCTGAAGTTTTTTGTTATCAACCGTACTACTGCTTACAAATGGAAAGTTTTGTTAAAGTTAAAGTTGTTTCTTTCTGGTGTTATTAACAATGTAATTGGCTGACTGATGTTTAGTTCTAATGTATGCTGCCAAGTCTTTTATTTTATTTTTTTAATTTAATGAGCAGTTTGTTTTGTTCCTTATTAGTGGAACAATAACTTAATTTGTTGCAGCAATTTATTTAAACTTCATTTTTACTTTGCTAGAATTAAAAACTTCAGCTATACAATTCAAGTGGGTTTGACTTCTTATTTGATCTATTGAAATTTATATTAAGGAGAAACTAAATCTTACTCATTTTGTCAGCTAAGCCTCGCTCTCACTGAGCAACTGGGTTGTGTGTGCAGACCATAAATGGCATCAGAGTTATAGCAATATTGTTTTGAAGTGCATATTATCTGAGTTTTAGTTGAAGTGGCTTCATGGGCGTCTTCTGGTTGAGTGTGCAGCATGTATGGACTAATACGTATTTTGTGTAACTTTTTATGTTGGGTCCTGTTGGAGGGCGTGGCCGCCACTGGTACCAGGTGCTCTTGAGCTTAAAAGGTTGAATGTAAAACTGCTTTTTCCCTCAGGTTCTACTTTGAATTTGCATAATACCACCATTTTCATGGTTAATAGAAGTACATCTCCAACCAAATCTGTTGGAACTGCATTCCCCCCATTAATGTAACTTGGCTGAGAGGTTTCCTGGTTCCTCAGTGAGAGCATGCAATTGGCTTTTGGGAGAAAAGGCCAGAATATGTTATTAAAATGCCATGTGGCACTACACCTTTTATATTCAAAATTAAAATGTGTGTCTCTCTACAATGTCTCAGGTAGTTGTCAAAATATACAGTGGTCCCTTTGTAATTGACTGTAGGGATTCACTATTGCATTATTTCCTTTTTGATACCAATTTCAATATCTGAACTTGTGCATCTGCAGCGTGCTGTTCCACTATTAGGGCTTGAAAATAATATACATGTATTAACAGTTGTCTGCTACTAACCCTGTACGTATGTGATATCATATGCCTTCATTGTTGTGTGGACTGACTTACCTTGGTTGACAGTCAGAACTGAGAAGGAAGCTAATATTAACAAATTTACATTTTCTGACATGTTCTTGAAGTTACACAAGTTGCTTGTTATTTATAGACATTAGCTAATTGTGAACTGAAAAATCTGTTGTGTTGCAACAGATGCACAGATTTTTCATTTCCAGGCTAATAAATTTGTTGTATTGTCTTAGAGCATAGGTTTACATACTTACAATACTGGATCCACTATTTCATGTAGCATTAAATGTAGTAGAACAACACTAGTTGACTGAGGTTAGAAACAAGAAAAGACAAGCAGTGTGAAGAACAACTCTTATTGTGGAAAGACTTTTCTGAACAATAATTCACTTCACAGTTCTTCACATTCAAGTTGGGCCGACAATATTTTCAAACAATATGCATTTAGTATAATGGTCAAAAATGCAGTGTAATATATGAACATTAAAGTTCAACATAATTTGAACTGTCTCTATCTACTCAAAATGATTTTAGTCCTTGCAAATGCCATAATTGTAGAATAAGCTTCTTAGAAAAGGATCTAAATTTAATTGTTTTTTGCAAAAGTAGGTCCCCATTAGTCACCATATAATCTGTGTGAAATATGCAAATTCATGTAAATGATGTACCCTGATAGCATGTTTACTGGTTTTTCCGGATGTCCCCGTAAAGCCTTATTTAAACATGTCTAGAACCTTACTTCATCATTTCAGAGGTTTGAAGGCGTGTATAGGTTAACTAAGCTATGGCAAGCTAACTCAATTTTTTTCAGCTCTCTACAACCTCTAGAAAGGGTGGTCCCCACCGGTGAGGAATAAAACTGGAGTCCTTATGATCTATGAAAACCAGACTGTGTGTGTGTGTGTGTGTGTGTGTGTGTACAGGGTCCTGAACTAGGCCAACCTGCAGCCCCGCCCGACCTGAGCCGATAGCAGACCACACACACAGAGATAGAGGAGTTTTTCCCTGTTAAAAGGGTTTTTGAGGAGTTTTCCCTTTGAGGCAAATCTGTGATTTGTGATTTTGGGCATTATAAATTAAATTGACTTGACTTAAATCTACAGTTTATTTTTCCATATGTGAAAATGTTTTTTGGGGGACGCTGAACAAGACGAACTGCATGGTGCGGCACAGCTCCACGTCATGTGACTCACTAGTTTTAGTGTGGTTGGTACCTGATCAAACAGATTTCATGGCAGTCCCTTTAATACTTGAGATATTTCAGTGTGGTCTCACAGGAAGGAGGACTGGCTGAAAATGAACAGAGAGTGAGAAGAGAGTCCAAGAAAACCTGATGGTTGCTTTTAACAAGCAGGAAATAAAGTCATTTAGATGTTCACACTGCTCTCACACACAAACATTCAAATCATCTGTGTTTGCATAAACATGAAGCCAAAACCTGCTACTTCCTCTTTTTACACTCATACAGAGAACAATGTCTCTCTGTGCCCCTTTAACCCTTTCTCTGTCCAATAAAGCAGAAAAAGGCCTCATAAAAAATAAATCACAAATACTACACAGGTCTGTGGAGATGGTTTACTTCATACAGAAACATGAGTAACATATAGAAACAGGAATCAAGGTATAAAGGAAAATATTACAGAAATAAGAATTATAATAATGCTACTATTATAATAATGGACTAAAGTAAAAGGGGTGAGTGGAACGCTGCCTGTATTCATGGTGCCTGTCTGTTCTCATCTGTAATCCATCCATCCATCCAACTATCCATCGATCCATCGACCCATCCATCCATCCATCCATCCAACCAACTATCCATCCATCCATCTATCAACCAACTATCCATCCATCCATCCATTCAACTATCCATCCATCCATCCATCCATCCAATTATCCATCCATCTATCCAACCAACTATCCATCCATCCATCTATCCATCCAACCAACTATCCATCCATCCAACTATCCATCCATCCATCTATCCAACTATCCATCCATCCATCTATCCAACTATCCATCCATCCATCTATCCAACTAACTATCCATCCAACTATCTATCCATCCATCCAACTATCCATCCATCCATCTATCCAACTATCCATCCATCCATCTATCCAACTAACTATCCAACCAACTATCCATCCATCCATCTATCCATCCATCCAACTAACTATCCATCCAACTATCTATCCATCCATCCATCCAACTAACTATCCATCCAACTATCTATCCATCCATCCAACCAACTATCCATCCATCCAACTATCTATCCATCCATCCAACTATCCATCTATCCATCCATTATCCTCCACTTATCTGGGGCCGGGTCGTGGGGGCAGACTGATAAATGCCGAGCCTTGTAGAAATGATCGCTCCCCCACTTTACTCTCATTTGTATATTTAAAACAAAAACAGACATCTGTCAGGATTTACTAGATAAACATTTTAATGAGCTATAAAAGTGGCATTGTACAACAAAAACATAACGGAACTTTATGATTTGAATTGAACTTGATAGTAAATTCACACGAAAAAATCTCATCAAAAGTAGAAACAATATGAAACTGTTACCTTATTATAGTCATAGAGGAGCTCTTGTACGGGTCAGAATTTTAAACGTGGATCATACTTTTATACATCATGTGCAAATTAAATTTGAGGCTCCTATTATAAACCGTTAAAAAGATAATCTCTAAGCTTACAGCACATCCAACATGTTGCATTAAAAAATGTGAAAATGTTATTAAATTTAGATTTATTATCAGATTTTGTCTTCATGACCTAAATAAAACTAGGGTGGTAATGATTTATTTTACTTCTACGTGCAACAGGAAACAAATTTAGTGCAACATTTTATAACAAATCAGTAACAGAAAAGGCAAATCAATACTGTATATACAATAAATACTGTAGTAATTATTTATTGATGAGAAAAAAGAGGTGATGTAGCCTCTTTTTAAGCTCCAAAACATCAAATATGTAACCGTTTTCCACAACAGAAAACTAAAAGCAGAGCAAGGCACCAGAACTGGAGAGTTGGGGGGGATTATGGATCCCAATGAGGCAAAACATGCTTCAGTATTTATTCAGTATTATGGTAAATATATTTAATTCACACATTTATATATATACACATATAAAAGGCCAGACAGCAGTTTGTTTTGTCCAGCGAGGGTCATTATACACACTGACCTGTCAGCCAAACCAAACTGGAAACATTGCATTGGTCTAGTTTTAGCTTCTCTTTTTAAACATGATTGACAAAAAGATAAAAATGTGGTTAACAGAAGATCAATCAGTCTGAAGAACTCTGTGACGGTTTCTGTTGGAGATCCTGGTAATGTTTCTAAAAGCAGAAAAACAAGAAGACAAACAATGTGAAGCCAAGTGTGTTTTTAGAGTGTTTATTTTAGTGTGTGTGTGTGTGTTCTTGTACTTCCTACATAGTGAGGACCAGAACACGTTTTTAACCAACAGAGTGAGGACATTTTTGCAAAGTGAGGACATTTCGGCCGGTCCTCACTTCTTTAAAGGCTTTTTTTTAGATTTCAGACTTTGTTTTAAGGGTTAAAGGTTACATGATAATGATAATTAACTGAAACTATATTGTGTGGTTACAAAACTAACTAAAATTATAGTGAAAATGTCCTTCGTTTTCATCTTTGTCAACATTTTTCATACATAATGAAGATGGATCAGACAAAGGAAATAAAGGCAAAATTTACTGTGACCTCTTTTAATCTCCCACCCAACAAATACCCCATTACAAAAAACTACAACTAATAAAAACTAAACTAAAACCACCAAACTCACTCTAAAAACTCATTAAAACTAACTGAATTTGAAAACAAAAAATCACAACAAAATTCAAACTAAAACTGATGAAAAATCCAAAACTATTATAACCTTGCAAGGGAATTCACTGTTACAATGAGGGTCCTCACAAAGATAGAAGTACAGGAATGTGTGTGTGTGTGTGTGTTTAAGTGTGTGTGTGTTTTAGTGTGCGTGTGTGTACCTGCAGGTTGTGGTAGTGTCTCTGGCTGCAGCAGTGCAGCTCTCTGGCGCTGCTCTCGTTCAGGTAGAAAACACAGCAGAGTTTGCAGAAATAACCTGATGTGGGGACGACAAACTCCTGACCTGAAGACACAAACACTGAGGGTTAGAAACATCTGGAGGTGTGTGTGTGTGTGTGTGTGTGTGTGTGTGTGTGTGTGTGTGTGTGTGTGTGTCTCACCGAGGGGGTTGTTGGGTCTGAATGGTGTCAGTCTGACGTCAGAACGAGATCTCTTGGCTTCAGGTCCAACAGGGTCCCTCCTCTGCTTACTCACAGCTGAAGGAAAGTAAACAATCTATAAATCATTTAAGCCTCGACAATAATCACTTCACTGTTTCAAGTCATATCTTAGGCAAACATGCCCAAATTGTACACATTTGTCCGGGTCAAATGTGAGAACTTGTTCCTTTTCTTAGTTTTCCATGACAGGGAAGTCCACTAGTGGGCAGTACAGGATCACCTGAATCCATCAGAATATGATGGGAAAGTCCATTTCAGTAGTTCAAGTCAAACAGCCCCCACCAAGTACTATATATATATATATATATATATATATATATAGTCCTATAGATGACAGACTTTAACCAACATTTACATATTAAACACACTTTTTAAAATCTGTCTTTTGTTATCTTCAAAATCGATTTTGGCGTCTCATACGACTTCTGTCCTTACTGAGAAAATCTGATAACTGACGGGAATGTGAGCTCCTCCTCACCACTGGGTGGAGATATGAGTCGTTTCAGCGGGTTAATATGGCGCCTTTCTGTTGACCTCAGTTAGACACTTTGTCGGCTCATGTGACCGGCTAATGTGACCGGCTAATGTGCAACCGGCTAATGTGCAACCGTGTAATGTGCGACCGTCTAATGTGACCGGCTAATACGACCGTCTAATGTGCGACCGGCTAATGTGCGATCGTCTAATGTGCGATCGTCTAATGTGCGACCAGCTAATGTGCAACCGGCTAATGTGCAACCGGCTAATGTGACCGGCTAATGTGCAACCAGCTAATGTGACCGTCTACTGTGTGACAGGCTAATGTGACCGTCTAATGTGACCGGCTAATGTGCAACCGGCTAATGTGACCGGCTAATGTGACCGTCTAATGTGTGACCGGCTAATGTGACCGTCTAATGTGCAACTGGCTATTGTGCAACTGGCTATTGTGCAACCGGCTAATGTGACCGTCTAATGCGATCGGCAAATGTGACCAGCTAATGTGCGACCGGCTAATTTGACCGTCTAATGCGACCGTGTAATGTGCAACCGGCTAATGTGCGACCGGCTAATGTGACCGGCTAATGTGTGACTGGCTAATGTGACCGGCTAATGTGTGACCAGCTAATGTGCGACCGGCAAATGTGACCGGCTAATGTGCGACCGGCTAATGTGCAACCGTCTAATGTGACCGTCTAATGTGCAACCGTCTAATGTGGAGCATGTGTTGTCTTGTCATACATGCCGGTTTAAATCCTTTTCCAATCTCATTATCTGGTCGTCTTAATCAGAGTTGGAGAACACTGACATCAGTCGGACTAACACGTTTAGATGCTCTTCCAGTTCTAGTCAGATTAAGGCAATAATTCGTTTTTTTCTAAGTGTCATGTAAACGTAGTGAGTGTGTGAAAGGCCTTAGTCCATCATTCCTTCATCTCTCTACCTTTACTGTTGGCTCTGCTCCATCCTTCCTTCTCCTCCTCTCCTTCCTCCACACACTCCTCCAGCTCCTGGTTCTCTCCTGGTTCTGGCTGTGGTTCAGCATCCAGGTCAGCCTGGTTCTCTGTTTCCTCCTCCCTCTCTGTCTTCTGGATCTCCGGTTGGCTAACAGACAGATCTTTGTCCAGTGGAGCGGGAGGCAGCACATCAGAGCACGCTGGTTCCTTTTCTTCTTCTTCTTTCTCGTCTTTTGTGGTCACGTTTTTCCCTCTGGTAGATCTTCTCACTGTGGTAAAAGACAATGAATTGGTTGATAAAACTTTTAATCAACTGAGAGTTGAGGGTTACACTGGACTAGTGTGTTACCAGGAGTCTGTCTGGTTCTCTTCCTGGCTTGTCCTCTTGTCCTGGTTTCTACTGGTTCCTTTTCCTCCTCCTCCCCCACCTCGTCTACCGTCACAAAGTTCATACTTTCCTCTGGATTTAAGAACAAAAACAGAGTATTATTAGAGTAAATCATTGTCTTACAACATTGACTTCACTAAGATTTGATAACTTTTTCTATAAACTGCCCAACACGTCAAAGTGAAAACAGATCTCTACAAAGCAAAAAATATATTAACAAATAAAGCTCACACCTACAGGATCATCTCAATACATTAGAATATGATGGAAAAGTCGATATTAAACAGACTTTTAAAAATTGGTCTTTTGTAATATTCCAATTTTTTGAGACACTGAATTTTAGGTCTGTAAGCCATAATCATTATAATTAGAATAAATAAAATAAATTAAGACATAAAATGTTTCATTCTGTGTGTAATGGACCTATATAATGTGTTATTTACACTTTTTGAATTGAATTACTGACATAAATAAACATTTCTAAGATATTCTAATTCATTGAGATGCACCTGTAGATCAACAATTGTGCAAAATTAGATCCTTTTCTGTCATGTCTCAATTTTTATTTTTTATTTTTGTTAAAATTATTTCTCTTCCAATGATATACCTACTACTATGCCCTCACCAAAGCACTGTTTTTGTTTTGTTTTATCAAAGTTCATCAGTGCAATAAACATTTTGTGAAAAGAATCGTGATCTCAATTCTAAGCAATAAAATTGTGAGTCACATTTTTTCCAGAATGGTGCAGCCCTCCTCTAGAGAAACAACAACACATACCTGTGTCTTCATCATGTTTACGTTTGGCAGATCCTGTTTGCTCTTCCTCCTCCGGTTGCTCTTCCTCATCATCACCAGCTTCATCCAAAGTCACCAAAGTCTAAAAAGAGACACAGGAAGTCTTCTATATGTGCATTTTACACTAAACATACCAAGGTTATAATAGTTTTGGATTTTTCATTAGTTTTAGTTTTAATTTCGTTGTGATTTTTTGTTTTCAAATTCAGTTAGTTTGAATGAGTTTGAAATGTGAGTTTGCTAGTTTTAGTTAGTTGGGTTTTTTTTTTTTAAATGCTCAGTTTTAGTTTAGTTTTTATTATTTGTAGTTTAGTTTTTATTATTTGTAGTTTAGTTTTTATTAGTTGTAGTTTAGTTTTTATTAGTTGTAGTTGTGTTGTAATGGGGTATTTGTTGGGTCCAGATTCAATAAGGTCACAATAAATGTTTCCTTTATTTCCTTTGTCTGATCCATCTCAGCCCCAATAAGTTTATTAAGTCATAAAACCAGATAGATGAAATAGATTTCATATCAACCAAAAAGGTTTACGGATGAAAAAAGTTGACAAAGACGAAAACTAAGGACATTTTCACTATAATTTTAGTTAGTTTTATAACCACAAAATACAGTTTCAGTTAGTTATCGTTTTTTTTTTTAAAAACTCTCGTTTTTATTTTTATTTCAGTTAACGAAAATGTTTTTTCAATTCTAGTTTTCGTAATTTCGTTAGTTTTCGTTAACTATAATAACCTTGCTGTTTAGCCCCTAATTTTTCCATGCGAGAAATAGTGTTGCAGAAATTGCCCTTTACCTCTGGGTTTAGGAGGTCCACAAGTTCGTCCTCCTGCCCTGGCTGGGGGGTCTCTGGTCTGCTCTGCTTGGCCTCCTCCTCCTCCTCCTCCTCTTCCTCTTCTATGAACTCATCCAGTGTGACGAGTGCCAACAGCTCTCCCTCAGCGATCTCGCCGTCCCATCCTCTGCTGTCCAGCGCTGTTTCCTCTCCAGCCTCATCTGCTCCCACCTCATCCAGAGTCACCAGCTCCTTGGCGTCTACCTCCCTTTCCCTCCCCCTGTCTTTTGCCCTCCTCGTCCCGACCCCAGGGCCGCCTCCTCCTCTTCCTCCTCCTCTGCTGCGGCTCCTTCGCTCCCTCTCCTCCCTCTCCTTAGTCCTTGTCTCCTCCCTCTCTCTGGACCTTGTCTCCTCCCTCTCCTTAGTCCTTGTCTCCTCCCTCTCCCTGGACCTCGTCTCCTCCCTCTCCCTGGTCCTCCTCGCTTCCCGTTCCTTGGCTATCTGCTTCTCTTTTGTGGCTGCCTGTCTCCTCCTCTGCTCTTCCTCCTCTTCCTCGTCGTCAGGGTAGTCCTCCTCCTCCTCGCTCACCTCGTCCAGACTCACCAGAACGCTTGTCGTGTCACAAGGCGATTTCTGATCGTTCTCCTTTTCAAGTACGGCTTTATCACTCTGAGATTGAGTTGCTGATTTATCTTCCTTCTGAGTTTTCGTTTCTGGTATACTATCCCTTCTTCCTATAGCAGATCCTTCTGCCGCAGATGGATCATCCTTTGCCTCCTTTAAGTCTTTAACTCCCTGACACCGAGTGTCCTCTTTGACAAGCAGCTTTTCAGCAGCTTCCAGAGGGGCGGTGTCCAATGCTGGCATGTCTTCTTTTTTAGGACTTTCATCTTTTGTCTTGTCCGACATGGCGGTCGGTTCTTCTTGAGCTTGATCATCTTCTACAGAGTCTACGATCTGATACATGGGCTCTTCCTCTTCATCCTCATCCTTTTTGGGTAGTCCTGATAGAGATGAACTTTTCTCAGTTTGCTGGTCATTGTTTTTAGAGTTTTCGTCCTCCACAGAATCAATGATCTGATATGTCTCCGCTTCTTCATGAGCCAGTTTTTTGGCTGCATCTATTTTCAATGTTGCGCTGTCTTTTCTGGTTGTTTTAACGTCTTTCTTTGGTCTTCCTCTTTGTCCTTTTCTTCTTGTAGCTGGACGATCATTCTTTATATCTTCATCCCCCACAGAGTCAACAACATCATATGTCGCATCCTCCTCAATTGACTCCCTGACAACATTGACATTCTTCCTTGATGGTGTTCCCTCTCTTGGATGGGTTTTCTCCTCCATGTTTGGCACGAGAGTCAGAGGGACATAACAGGGTAAAAACACCAGAGTGTTTTTTCTTCTTGTTGGCGTGTCTTCTTTTCTTGTTTTCTCATGTGAAGCATCCTTCTCAGTTCTTTCGCTTTTTCCTCTGGTGGATCTTGTTGTGACGGTCGGTTCATCATTGGCAGTTTCATCCTCCACAGAGTCTAAAATCTTATATGAAGCCTCCTCTGGCTTACCAGACGTTTCTGTCACATTTAATGTTATTTTATCCTCCTTCTTTCCTCTTGCACTCCTTCTTCTACCAGGCGTTTCTGTGGTGGCGACATCTTGTACCTGTTCTTCTTCAACAGAATCTAGTATCTCGTATTCCATATCCTCTGTGACGTCTTTGTCCTTTTTAGAAACCCGTACAGTGGTGTCCATCTTTTTTTGTGTCTCATATTTTTTAGCTGTCCTGTCCTGTTTCTTGGGCGATTGGTCCTTCTCTTCACTTTTGGATGTTCTGGTTGTGGGGCCACTCCTCCTTGGTGGTCTTTCATCTTTTCCTTTTAGGTTTCTTTTCCCCGTCTTGTCAGTCGCTGGCTGATCTTCCACAGAATCAATTACCTGAAACGTGTCTTCCTCTTCCTCCATGGGCTGAATGTCTTCTTTAGACTTCGGATCACTTGGAGCTTCAAGGTTTTGCCCGTCATCCTCTATTGCACTTTGATCATCAATTGAATCTAATATCTCAAAGGTTTCTTGTTCAGGAACTTCACTGTCAGGAGCTTTCAAAGTATCTTTGTTGTCATGGTCTTGAAGAAGCTGGTCTTCATTTGGGATTTGGCGATCAGGATTTTCCTCATCTTTGGAGATATTGCTGTACTCTGCTGGAAGCATTTTGACTTCCACCTCTATTCTCTCCTTCCCATCCCCCATGTCTCTTGGAGCTTGTGTAACTACATCTTTTGCTTCTTGATCTTTACCCACTGTACCTGCAGAATCTGCATCTTTCTCAGACAGTTGCTTTTCTGTGGAACTGTTATCTTGTACCAGAAGACTGTCTTCTGGACCTGTAGGCTCTTGCTCTTCGGTAACACTGTCTAAGACTTGGAAAGAACCGCCGCTCTGTGGGCTACCAATGATTTTATCATCAACACTGTCCAAGACCCTAAACATCTCCTCGTGCAAATTCTCGCCTATTTCTGTTCCGGTTAGCTGGGCTTCAGATCTGATGTCTCGGTCCACATTTATCTGTTCATCTATTTGATCTAATGAATCAACAATCTGGTATTTTTCATCCTTTTCCAACTCTGTATGTTTGTCAGCGTCCTCCTCTTTGCTATTCTTCTCTTGAGGCTGCCCTTGGCTCAACTCTAACTCATTTCCCTGTTGAGGTGGATGCACCTCTGATGATATTTCTATTTTTGTCTCTGGCTCAACAGTTTTTACAGTAAGGCCCTCTGCTGACACTTTGTGGTCAGACTTTGCCACTGCGCTCCCCTTGGCTTTTGTTTCTTCTTTCAGCAGCTCTGAATGATTCTCCATTGAAGCCTCAACAGTAGCTGCTGATGCCATCTTTTGGGTTTCATGTGCAGTGGAGGAGGAGCGGGTACTATGACCGGAGGAAGAGCGGGTACTACGACTGGAGGATGCGGTATTTGATGCTTTGGCGGGAGAGTTTGTCTTGCTCTGTTGCGTTTTTTGACCGGGGGAAGAAGACGTTTCAGTGGACTTTAGAGACGAAGAGGAGGAGGTTTTCCTCTCACTGGTAGAGGTCAAGGGTTTGGTAGAGGATTTGGTGGGCTCAGATGAGTACTTGGACTTTTTTGGTGACTCAGAGCTGGACTTATAAGAGCTTGAGCCGTGGGTCGACCTAGACGAGGAGGCTGAGCTCTTAGAGTCTTTCAAAGACCTTGTTGAGCTTCCTTTGCCAGTGGACGACAGACTTGAGCTATACCTCTTATTTTTTTTTTCTCTTTCTCTTTTTTCTCTTCTTGCCTTTGAGCATCTTTTAGATGAGGAGGAGCCATGACGCCTGGGAATTCTGTCTCCCGTTTCATCACCAACTTCGTCAACAGTGACAAAGTCACCCATGTCCATGTCATTTGGTTCATCAAAGAGCCAACCTCCGTCTAAAAGACTAACGTCCTCTGTAAAATCAGTCTGACCCTGGATGGAGGACAAAGAAGTAATCAGTCATTAAAACAAGTAATCAGTTGGCCTTTTAATCAGAATAAAATAGGTGATTAGATACATTGTTGACCAATTCATATAGGATTGTTTAAGAATGTAGAACTGGTGAAAAGGACTCGTTATATTGACATAATTAAATTTTGACATCAGGTTTTAAAGATCTCATCCCTTGAATAGACTAAATGTATCCATAAACCACAAAGAAGCTTGTGGCAGTTCTTGAGATGAAGTTGCTTTTGCAGGGACTCTATTTCAAATATTGCTAATCTGGCAAAACTGGCTTAAAAAATATTTTTTCTTCAAACAGGGAGATATTTATTGGGTTCAGAAGATTAACATGCAGAACTACAACCAAAATATCTCTGATATCAAAGTAAACATTTCAATAAAAATCATTGTTTAGGATCTTTTATAAAAAAGTCTCAAGACCCGAGCTTCTGTTTTATTATTTCGTCTCACTTTGCATCACTGATTGTCCAAATCAGCTCAGATTTATTTGGCAATTTCAATGCCTCAAAAAAACATTTTGACACTAACAACATATTGCATTTCCAAATGACAATGCTGAGGAAGATTTCAAGATTTCCTTACCGTTTTTTCCTCACTTTGGAACGTGCCCTCTCGGGCTATCCTGTGTTTGCGAACTGCTGCAATAAGAGCCTGGAAAGAGTCCGTGTTAATCTGAGGAAGTTCAACAGGTTTTCCTTCTGCTTTCTCTACATTTTGATTTGCCTCAGGAGCATCAGTGGAAACCATGGCGGTCTCAGTTTCCAGTATCTCACCATCCTCCATCATTGCTTCATCACTAGTGGCAGAAACACTTGGTCCTGTTGTGATGGGCTCAGAGATGGTGGATTCACCTGGTCCACTGGTTAGCAGAGAAGGTTCTGATCCACTCTCCAATAGTTCAGAAGGAGGAGGCTGGGTTTGACTTTTCACAGCTGGAGGCTCGGCTTTGACACTGATGGTGTTCGGTTCAAGGTTTATTGTGATCTCACTAGAATCTTGTAGACGCTGTTTTAGGCTCTTCAAACTAAAATCACAAACAAAAGCATTGTCAGTCCCAATTGACATCAGCATTGTCCTGCTGAATAGAGTTTTGTTATGGCTCTGTTAAAGAAATAACAAAAAAAGTTCCAAGTTCTCATGCAGTGTCCCTGAGATAATCCTTCAGTTGTGTCTGGCCTCTCACTCAGCAATCATTTTAATCTCAACAATAAACACACACACAGACTTTTAAAATGAAAACAACACCAGTGTAGCTTTTGTCTGGTTATAACTACTTTTTTTTTTCAATATCATTAATCTGCAGACCAAATCAAAGTGAAACAGCTATCCATATCCTTAGATCCTTGGACCCTTGTTGGCTGAGTCTATTTTTTTTTTGTTTAACCAACAATCAAAAATAATCAAGGTTATTTGGTTTATAATGATTGGGCCACTAAAACATGGTTTATCTCTCTCTCTTAACCTGACAAGAATCAGTTACAAAGTGATATACTCACGACTTAACTGTAGTTTTCCTGTGAGAAAAAGAAGAAGAGTTGGTCAGTTTAGGTGTGAGGATGATGAATGAAAATGTTAAAATACATCAAAACATTTCAGAAGAAACACACTTTGAGTAATTATCAGGGTTCGTACACTTTAGCAGTGGTCAAATTCAAGCATTTTTCACGGACTTTCAAGGTCCATTTTCAAGCTTTTCCAGAATCTTACACCTGTTGTAAGTTGCATGTTTTAGTTGAGTGCTTACATACTAAAAGGGAGATTTCAGCGGGCCAATTGTGGCCCTCGTGATGATATTTTGTGGCCCCCACCTTGATATGAAAGTTTAATGTGAGTTTTATATGAATGGCACTTTACCGTGTTGTGTGTCGAAGGTCCCTTTAATTACTTTTATTGGTAATTTTGTGTCTTTTTTAAAATAATTGTCTTTTTTTAAATAATTGTCTTTTTTCAATAATTTTGTGTCTTTTTTGGTAATTCTGTGTCTTTTTTTGGTAATTTTCTGTCTTTTAAAAACATTTGTATCCTTTTTGGTCATTTTGTGTCTTTATTAAATTATTTTGTGTCTTTTTTGGTAATTCTGTGTATTTTTTTGTAATTTTGTGTCTTTTTGTCATTTTGTGTCTTGTTTTAGTAATTTTGTGCCTTTTTTTGGTCATTTTGATACTGCCTATAGTCAGATTGCAAGAGAAATACAGTAATTTACAAACACTTTATCCAAAATCCTTGAAGCACTTTTTAAACCTTGAAAATACAACATTTAAATTCAAGCATTTTCAAGGATTCCATGCACCCGTACGAACCCTGACAGATGAAACTCATTTAACCCCATTCCATACCCCTAGTTTTCTTTTTTTATATAAAAAGGACACATGCATACCAAGCATCCAGCCTGTATTTCTCCAAGACCTTGGTCACATCGCTGGCGTCAGCCATCTCAAAGCAGATCTGATAAAGAGAAACAAACAATAAGAACACACTGTATGTGAAAAACAGTTAAAAGGTCAAACAAACTGAAACAATTGTATTTAATAACTACACGACCAGTCAAAAGTTTAGACACCTTCTCATTCAATGGCATTATTTATTTAATTATTATTTTCAACATTGTTGGAACACATAAGGAATTATATAGTAAAAAAAATGTGAAAAACAAACCAGAATGTTTTATATTTTAGATTCTTCAAAGTTACCTTTAACCTTTTGCTTTGATGCTCTCAAAAACATTAATAAGGCAACTAATTAACTCTAACTAACTGAAAACCATCCATGTGATCACCTCTTGAATCTGACTGAGAGAATAAGAGAAGTATACAACGCTGTTATCAAATATAAAATAGAAAACTTTCTGGTTTTTAAACTACTACATAACTACATATATTATAATACTAACAATAATACATTTTATTTGTAAAGCACTTTTCATAAAGAAATCTCAAAGTGCTACACAAACCAGAAACAAAATAAACAAAAGACTAAGAGAAAACTCAGACACATTAAAATCAGCAGCAGATAAAAAGACAAAGTTATAAAGGTAATAAAGTAGATTGAAGAAAACAGCTAAAGGAGATTAATAATAAAAAACATCTAGTGACAACCTGAAAGTACCTGCCTGAACAAAAAAGTGTTAAGCCCTTTTTTAAAAGTGTCCACAGACTGGGGTTGTGGTAACTGTTCAGGGATGTTCCAGGTGTGTGTGTGTGTGTTAACTCTCTTCAGAATTAATCCACAATGACTGAGCCCGCAAGTCCGTTGTATTCCCCGAGTATTTTATTTTCATGCGGCACTCCTTGCAAACTCCATGTGTCATTTCTATCTCATTCGTCCCTTCCCTGTTAAAAAAAAATCCAAAATAAATCCACACGCTTGACATTAACGCGGACGGGGCTCTCCTTATTTATTATCTCCGGTGCCGCCATCTTTGTTGTACCAACTTCTTCTGTCACGCTGACCGTCACCTCTACTGACCTCACCAGAATAATACTCAACAGCACCATCTAGTGGATCAAAAAAGCAACTGATTTCATTTTAAGTACCAAAGAATTCACTTCATTTTTTCCATTAATTATGACAAAAAAGTATCGATACTTGGCGGCCATGAATCGATATTATATCGCCACGCAAAATATCGCGATACTATGCTGTATCGATTTTCCCCCCCACCTCTAATGGGGACCCAGTTTATATCCGCTGAAGTTACCAAATATAGTTCTTCGCCCCATAAAGGAGTTTATATCACTGCGCCCACACAACAGGAGAACCACTAGACCACCAGTAGAGAACACTGTGCAGTACAGAACAGATCTGAGTTTGGCAGATCATCTTTTTCTATAAGAGCCACTAATTACTGGAAGTCAGAACCAAATGAGATCAGAGACATCAGCACATTCGTTGGTTTTAAATCTAAAATAAAATCAAGTCTTAAATCCACTCAATCATGCACCCACCAACTATAAACTCAAACATTAGCTCATTATTCTGCAATCTCTTTACTGTTGTATTTTAACATTGTGTTGTGTTGCTGTTGTCTTGTGTTGTGTTGTGTTTTAAGAGTGTGAAACATTGTTGTTGTTGTTTGAAAGGCTTGTTTGTTTGTGTTATATTGATGTTATTTGTTCCTGTCCAGGGACTACAGATGACATCTAGCTAGCAGCTAACTCTGGTACGGCTGAGAGCCATGCACTGTCCCTGGTAAATAAACCAATAAATAAATACATGAATAAAATAAATGCTGTACCCTGTTGGCGAGCGGCAGGAAGCTGACAAACGGTGCGATGGACGCCACCGCCTTAGTGACGGCCTTGATGACGTCCAGAGACGTGACGGAGATCTCCACACACAGCAAGCGGTCCTGCAGAGACTCTGGGTCCAGAACTCCCTGCAGATCAAGGAATCATTGGTGTTCAGCACCACAGACACGAGGAGGAAGTGCTGCTTTTACTTGACAGGAGTAAAGGATGAAGGACTTACAGCATTGCTCAGCTTCATCAGAGACGTGTACATCAGCTCCTGCAGAAAGATTACACGTCACAGCTAGTTATGGATGATGTAATGAGCCTTTTAAACATTTTGTATTGTTCGCAAACGAGTTTCTACGTTTCTGTGCACCTAGAGCCCTCCAAGAACAAATACACACTACAGGCCAAAAGTTTGGAAGCAAGATCAAATTTGTACAAAAACATCATAGTTTCATTGCTTAATGCTACAAAATAAAGGTGATTATTACATAAAGAGTCCCTTATTAGAACACATTTTGACTCTAATTATCAGCTCTTTGGGTTTTTATTGACTTTGTGTTTCCTTCTTTCCTTAATGTATAAATCTGAACTGTTGTTTCTTTACTCAGCTGCTTCAGTTTGATCCATTGAATCTGGTCTCACAGGAATCCGTGAAATAGCCACGGATTCGCTTAACTCAAAATCCGTGGAATAGCCACGGAATCACTCAAATTTCCGTGAAACTGACACGGATTTGGCTACAATGCAAGTTAATGACAGTCATATCCCGTGGCTATTCCATGGGTATTTGTTCCTATTGGTTTGTTCCAAGTCACGTGACTTTCAAGGTCCCGGCGGTCAGAACAAAAAACATGGCGGACAGTTCTCTCATTTTTAGTGAAAAAAATCAATATTTTGACTTAGTTTCTGCATAAAAATGGATTTTGATCAAATTTCTAGCGAGAAATATATGTTTTATTTTCTAAATATTCACTCAGTGAATGTACATAATCACTTTATATGTTGGAATAGCCACGGGATATGACTGTCATTAACTTGCATTGTAGCCAAATCCGTGTCAGTTTCACGGAAATTTGGGTGATTCCTTGGCTATTTCAAGGATTCTTGTGAGACCAGGTTGATCCATTTCTGTGGTAGTTTGTCAGAGATATGAACACAGTTGAGATTTATTGGGATTTTTGCACAAAAAAAAAGCCAAAGAGCTAAAGTGAATAATGCAAACTGTGATTTGTTTTTGACTGTTGAACTGAAGTTGTGACTCTTCCAAATCTCCTCCACCTTAAAACTAAGGCCTTCTTTTCTTTTGGTAAGATTTATTCACCAATGGTCTGATAACATCAATGTTTACCTAAAGGTCAATGGAGGAAAATGGTTAAATTCAATAAAAACACATCAAACAATCCAAAGAATCCAGACTGGTTCTTAAGAAAGATATTGTGAACACAACGTTTAAGTTGCTTCCAAGCTTTTGGCCTGTAGTCTTTACATCAGTTATTATTCCTTCTGAACATTTCTGTGTTCTTCTGTGTACAAGACATATCTTGTATACAGACTTGTATGTACCCATGACAGTAGACAATACATCACATACAGTATAAATATTCAACCCTGCAGCACAGAAAATCTGTACAACTCCCAAGATCACTGTCATCAATTCAGCATTTCATCAAATGTGAAATATATAAATCACAATATCCCCTTGTGTTCCTGAGTTATGGTGTTGGATAAGGATCAAAAAAATGTTTTTGCCAAACATTATGACAATGAAGCAGACAAACTTTGACCCTTTGTAAAAAAAATCTTAAACCTTAGTCTACTTAACCCTTTGATGCACAATAAACACCTTCTAATGCACAACATGGTCAAAAATGACCCTCATTCATTCCCTTCATGTTATTTAATGCTGCTGTGTGTTTCTGTGCTCTATCTTTTGATATCAACCTATTTTATGATTGAATATTCCAAGTATTCTTTAAATATCTTGATTTTGATAACAACAGATCATTATTTCCATTTTGCTTCTCATACATAGAAAAAAAGTTTTGGTATTTTTACATAGCTAACTACTTGGCTAAGTAGCTTGCTAAGCTGATTACTTAACCAAGAAGTTAGCTAAGTAGTTAGCTTAGCAAGCTACTTAGCTAAATACTTAGCCAAGAAGTTAGCTTAGCAAGCTGCTTAGCTAAATATTTAGCCAAGAAGTTAGCTAAGTATTTAGTTTAGCAAGCTACTTAGCTACATACGTAGCCAAGAAGTTAGCTAAGTAGTTAGCTTAACAAGCTACTAAAATGGATATGGGTGATTTTTGACCAATGTTGTGCATTGGAAGAGAAGTGACACAAAAAGGGATTTTATTCAAAAATGAATATAGGAAAACATAAATATTAGGATGTATGATGATCAAAAACAAACTAATTGAGGAAAACCTGGAATACTGAATGAAGTCCCATCCTGTCTTTTTTTGATTATTTTGTTTCTTTAAGTAATTTAGTTTTTTTTTCTGTCATTTTGTGTTTTTTTAAAGTAATTTAGTTTTTTTAGTTCTGTCAGGTATTCTTGGAGTTTAAAGGGAACACAGAACATACTTTACTGAATAAGTTAACATGGTAAATTTGGCACAATCAAAATTTTTGATCTCAATGACAATGTTAGAAAAACCAGTGTGTCCTACCTGGGACACACAAATATTTTTTGGGGGTATTTTTGTGTCTTTTCTTAATAATTTTGTGTCTTTTTTGGTGACACTTCCTGACACTGAAGTGTTACAGTTCTTTTTTCAGTATTTGACCCCCGGTCCATACCTCACTGGATTCAGGATTCATGTGATCCAAGACGAAGTGAACACTGAGCTTGGAGCCTTTAACAGAAACTGATCTTTTGATGTGATCTCGGACAAAATTGCAGCACGAAGTCCAATCAGAGAAAAACACAAAGGCCTGGAGGTGAAGAGAGGGAAGATAGGAGAACATTTATATTTTAAACAACACATCACAAGTACAATAATGTTTATTCCCCCTGTAGCAGTGATGAGTTGCTCCTCCTTACCCTCCTCTGCAGGGTGAGGACCACCACCTTGTAGTACAGGGAGTGAAGGTTCTGTTGGGGGAAATACTGCCACACCAGCTTGGCCACGTCCTCGTGGTGGTAGCTGCCAAATAATGGCAGACCGGTCAACATGACTGTTGGGACCATGGAGCCGCCAGCACTGGCCTTCTAGGAAACACAAGATTACAATAAGTCAGATTCATGTGACTGTGGTTGAGCTAGATGTTGTATCACACTGGAATTAGGGCTGGGCGATATGGCTCTAAAAGATTATCACCATATTTCAGGGTATTTTTGCGATAACGATATACTTGACGATATTAAAAAATACTGAAAAATATATAGAAAAATATTTTTTAGTCTGTATAAATAAATAAAAAAAAAATCAATCATAAATCTAAATGTAGTGTAAATTGCAAATCTCAACAGTTGTCAAATACAAAAAAATTACTCTTGACTCTGGGAGAAAATTTTGTACATTTTACAGTACAATGTCACCAATCTCGTCCATTCTGAGAGCTAAATGTAAGCAAACACCTCACATAACATTTTTCACAGTCAACATGTTTCCACTAGGACATGGAGCAGCCAGACTGTCTGGACTAGAGACATTTTTTTCATAAAAGCCTAAATTTGGTGCCTCTCACACATTCTAATGCCACTATTCCATCACTGATCTTAATCATTGTCTATTTTAATTAATTATTGTAAAAGAGAATAAGGGTTCTTCTATGAATTATTTACGGCATCTTATTTTGATAGTCTTCTTGTAAATTGTGTGGTGGATTCTGTGCTTTTATTTTGAAAGCTGCATTGTTTAGCGACAGGAAGTAATAGTAGCTTTTTGTGATTAAAACAACTTTAACTGTTAGCTAATGTTAGCTCGCGGCTAACGAACGGCATAATGCAGCAGTGTGTTTGGGCCGTTTGGACCTCTGACAGCTCGGACAGGTTGACAGTGTTTAGATTGATTAGACGGAACGTATTTCAACAGTCAAGGAATTTGACTTTTCTACCCAATTCTGATACTTGGTTTAAACTTTTCCTGATCATGTCTGCATGCCTAGATGCATTGAGTTGCTGTAACATGATTAGATCAAGCAGCTGGTGAGGGTTTATTACAGGATATGACAGGAAAGTTTCACTGAAATGTGCTTACCTCAATGTCGTCCTTTCCTCTGACCGTCAGGTATTCTTGGAGTTTAAAGGGAAAACAGAACATGCTTTACTGAATAAGTTAACATTGAAATTTGGCACAATTAAAATATTACATTTTAGATCCCAATGACAATGTTAGAAAAACCAGTGTGTCCTACCTGGGATGACGAATAAAGGGTATCCGGTGGGGAACACGAAGGGGTGAGCGTTCATGGTGACCCAAAATGGTGCAGTGCTGCCCTGCGGAACGCCAAATTCCCCTGATGGGATATTTGTTACCTCAACAGCGTCCTCGCTGTCCGGCAGAGCATTCCCACTGAGTCTTGGTGCTGCACAAACATAAAGAGGAACGGATTCGAAGCTTGAGAAAACAGTGATTGTATTTTAAATGAACGTTACTATTGTTTTTTTTATTTATTCTGTTGTAATCAATTCCTCAATAGCCACTGATCTCCTGGGCTCAGTGTCTCGCTCGAGGCTGTAATGAACCAATCACAAGTCTTGTTGGTCACAAACATCTGTCAAGGAATGAATCAATCATTCAATGTGTGAAATGAAAGTAGGTGGTTATTGTTGACGTTTTATTTTTTAAATGTATCACTATTTTTCTTTTTTGTGTGTTGTTTTTTTGTTCGTTTGTTGTCTCATTGTGACTACATGGGTGTATGTGTACTTATGTGTTTGTAAGTTAATAACAAGTTATGTATGTTAATAATGGTAATAATGAGTTTATAAACTACATTACTAACACAAATAAGTGTCGAGTCTTGTCGTTGTTTCATTTTGTGTTGTTGTCTTGTATTTATTGTTGTTTGTTTGTTTTTAAATGTTCATCTTTTATTTTGTGTTCAAATTAATTCTCAATCAATCAATCAATCAATCAATCCGACTCCAGTTGACGTATCTTACTCCAACGCGGTATCTTTCATATCTATTGTTCCCAAAAACAGGGACTTACGTAGTGCTGTAGGACTGGTGTTTGGACTTACGTAGTGCTGTAGGACTGGTGTTGGGACTTACGTAGTGCTGTAGGACTGGTGTTGGGACTTACGTAGTGCTGTAGGACTGGTGTTTGGACCTACGTAGTGCTGTAGGACTGGTGTTTGGACCTACGTAGTGCTGTAGGACTGGTGTTTGGACTTACGTAGTGCTGTAGGACTGGTGTTTGGACTTACGTAGTGCTGTAGGACTGGTGTTTGGACTTACGTAGTGCTGTAGGACTGGTGTTGGGACTTACGTAGTGCTGTAGGACTGGTGTTGGGACTTACATAGTGCTGTAGGACTGGTGTTTGGACTTACGTAGTGCTGTAGGACTGGTGTTTGGACTTACGTAGTGTAGGACTGGTGTTGGGACCTACGTAGTGCTGTAGGACTGGTGTTTGGACTTACGTAGTGCTGTAGGACTGGTGTTTGGACTTACGTAGTGTAGGACTGGTGTTGGGACTTACGTAGTGCTGTAGGACTGGTGTTGGGACTTACATAGTGCTGTAGGACTGGTGTTTGGACTTACATAGTGCTGTAGGACTGGTGTTTGGACTTACGTAGTGCTGTAGGACTGGTGTTTGGACCTACGTAGTGCTGTAGAACTGGTGTTTGGACTTACGTAGTGCTGTAGGACTGGTGTTTGGACTTACGTAGTGCTGTAGGACTGGTGTTTGGACTTACGTAGTGTAGGACTGGTGTTGGGACTTACGTAGTGCTGTAGGACTGGTGTTGGGACTTACATAGTGCTGTAGGACTGGTGTTTGGACTTACGTAGTGCTGTAGGACTGGTGTTTGGACTTACGTAGTGTAGGACTGGTGTTGGGACTTACGTAGTGCTGTAGGACTGGTGTTGGGACTTACGTAGTGCTGTAGGACTGGTGTTTGGACTTACGTAGTGCTGTAGGACTGGTGTTTGGACTTACGTAGTGTAGGACTGGTGTTGGGACTTACGTAGTGCTGTAGGACTGGTGTTGGGACTTACATAGTGCTGTAGGACTGGTGTTTGGACTTACATAGTGCTGTAGGACTGGTGTTTGGACTTACGTAGTGCTGTAGGACTGGTGTTTGGACCTACGTAGTGCTGTAGGACTGGTGTTTGGACTTACGTAGTGCTGTAGGACTGGTGTTTGGACTTACGTAGTGCTGTAGGACTGGTGTTTGGACTTACGTAGTGCTGTAGGACTGGTGTTTGGACTTACGTAGTGCTGTAGGACTGGTGTTTGGACTTACGTAGTGCTGTAGGACTGGTGTTTGGACTTACGTAGTGATGTAGGACTAGTGTTTGGACTTACGTAGTGCTGTAGGACTGGTGTTTGGCCTCTTCAGCCGGTGAACTTCATATCCAGGGGGTTCCCTCAGGAGACTGTGCCAAAATCCAAGCTGATCAGCGTCGCAAACGGACTCAAATTCTACAAAAACCTGGAACACATCAGCACACACATAACCGAAAAGGTGAGACAGGAGAGGGAACACGTGCACGGTTTGTTTATACTATAGACCAGGGGTCTCAAACTGGCGGCCCGCGGACCAATTGTGGCCCTCGTGACAATATTTTGTGGCCCCCACCTTGATATGAAAGTTTAATGTGAGTTTTATATGAATGCCACTTTACCGTGTTGTGTGTGGAAGGTCCCTTTAATTACTTTAATAATTCTGTGTCCTTTTTGGTCATTTGGTCTCTTTAAGTAATTTAGTTTCTTTTTCTGTCATTTTGTGTCTTTTTTAGGTAATTTTGTATTTAAAAAAAATAATTTTGTGTCTTTTTTGGCAATTCTGTGTATTTTTTTTGTCATTTTGTGTCATTTTAAAGTAATTTAGTGTTTTTTCAATCATTTTGTGTCTTTTTTTTGTCATTTTGTGTCTTTGTTTAGTAATTTTGTGGTTTTTCAGTCATTTTGTGTCTTTTTTTAGTAATTTTGTGTGGTTTTTTTTAGTAATTTAATGTTTTTTCAGTCATTTTGTGTCTTTTTTGTAATTTTGGGTCTTTTTAGGTCATTTTGGGTCTTTTTTGGTCATTTTGTGTCATTTTTTTGTAATTTAGTCTTTTTCTGTAATTTTGTGTCTTTTTAAAGTAATTTTGTGTCTTTTTTTGATACTGCCTCCAACGGCCCCCAGGTAATTTGAGTTTGAGACCCCTGCTATAGACTGTACAAAATAGACAATGAGACGCCACTGTATAAAAATCAAGCCAAAAAAAATCCCAGATAAGGGCCGCTCATGCCCCTTGGAACCGGAGTATAAGAAGTAGAGATCCAGGAGCCGCAGTATCGAATCCTACTCAAACGCATCAGTAAATCAAGACGTTACCTTCTCTTTTTACAGGATAACATAACTTATTAAAACCAAACTTATCAGGAAAATGAACACAGCTTGATTAGAACTACTGAAAAAATATATTTGTTGGCTTCACTTTTGGGGAGCTACAGTCTGCCAATCATCTTCATTTAAGGTTTATGGTTTATACCTTGTTGAGGAGAGGCAGGAAGTTCCTGACTGAACCGATTTTGTCCAAAGATTTTCTGAGCTTCTGGGTCTTGCTCCAAGAAATGTTCTTGATGAGGATTGTAGTCAATCCATCGTCGAGCACTTTCTGCATCAAGGAACAGGAAGAGAACATTCAAACCATAGACAAACACAACCTCTGCATTGTTGTAATATATTCATATTTCTCAAAGTTAAAGTCAATGGTGATAGTTTCCAGCTTTTATCACAATAAATATTATTATCAACTCAAAGCAGTTTATGAGTGTGAAGAATCTCAGTGTGTGTTTTACTTACATGGTCCACCATCTTCATCAGCTTCCTATAAAACTCCAACTAAAACAGAAACATCAGAGCAAAGATACTTATATCTAATTTGTATGCACGCTGTCCTCTATTTTCTGGGTTCTTACATATAAAAACCCATGCACATACTTACCGGTGACATCATAAAGGCTTTGCTGATAACATTGACGGAGACCATGGACCTCTTGAAAACAAATTCCTTGCTCAGTTCACCTTTTGTCATGTGGAGCACATGGTTCACTTTTGGCATCGCGATGATGGCCTGAGATGAAAACAAGAGGCAGAAATGTTTTACTACTCTGATATGTTAGTTCCAAGCTTTCTCATCTCAAGAAAACAATATTTGGTTCAGATACTTGCAAACTCCTGACTCAGATCTCTGTTGGAATATCATATGATCCAGCTGCAAATATATATGATTTTTTCCCGAATGTGCAGCCATAGCTTCAACCACCAGTAGGTAACCAAGCAAAACAATTAAATGGTTTATTTTTGGTACGTTGTTGTGTTGTAGCCACCGAAAGTTAACACTGTTAACAGTCCATTTATGAAAAGGCCTTGGTGTAAAAAACAACAACAATAAAAAAGTCAGTCGGAACACTGGTAACATCAAGCACTAATAAACTACACTAATCTTTGGTCTCAGGATCTGATCAGATGCTAAAAAAACCTACAAAATAAACATCCAATTATCCTCTCTCCGTGGAGGATATTGAAGATCTCTATCTATTCGGAACCATGATCACAGGTCTTTTGCTGACTGGATTAACCCTTTTAGGCCTAAAACCGCAGGAAAAAATGCCTGTAAAACCTCTGGCCGATTTTAAAATAACCCTCTAAAACCTGAAGTTTTTCTGTAAATTCATCAGAAGTTTCAACTCTTCCTACTAAATAACAGATTTTTCAGCCTCTGTAGCAGATAGAAATGAAATTCAACAAGTATCTGAGAGCTTGTAGCTGTTATATCTGAGCTCCCTCCGCTATAGTCGTCTTCACCATGATTTATAAGCATTGACACTCCCACATGTATTCTCATTGTGTGTCTATTTTTAGTCATTTTGTGTCTTTTTTTAGATATTCTGTCTTTTTTGGTCATTTTTTAGTCATTTTGTGTCTTTTTTTGGTCATTTTGTGTCTTTATTTAATAATTTTTTGGTCATTTTGTGTCTTTTTTAATAGAAATCGTGTGTCTTTTTGTGTCATTTTTTGTAATTTTGTGTCTTTTTTGTCATTGTGTCTTTTTTTGTCTTTTTTTACTCATTTTGTGTCTTTTTTAGATATTCTATGTCTTTTTTGGTAATTTTTTAGTCATTTTGTGTCTTTTTTGGTCATTTTGTGTCTTTTGTTGGTCATTTTGTGTCTTTTTTGGTCATTTTGTGTCTTTTTTTAAATAAAACTTTTGTGTCTTTTTGTGTCATTTTTTGTAATTTTGTGTCTTTTTTTTGTAATTTTGTGTCTTTTTTTAGTCATTTTGTGTCATGATGCATTGCGAAACTCCCACATGTATTCTGATGCATCTCATTGGCCAAGAGACCGAAAAATAGGTGGAAAAAACTACAAATACTACAAAACGACGTATCCTCTTTCCCGGCTTTAATGGTAGAATAACGCAACAGTGCCCCCCCGGTTTTAATGGTAGAAATGAGGTAATGCTTTCCCGCCTTAAATGGGTTAAGCATTGCCCTGGTTTATCAAGGAGTACAGATAACGGTGACAGCTGTCCAAAGCCCCATAAGGCTGCCTGACTTGATAGAAGCAGTGGGCGGACCTGTCGGTACTCAGACTGGGACTATAAACCACAACATGGATAACATCTTGGAGAAGCTGACGGCTTTGCAGAGGCAAATGGATCGAATCCGAGACCAGAATGGATAAGAAGGGTAGCCGTGTAAATTAAATGCGGCCACTCGCCCTAAACCCAACAATTCCAATCTTATCTGTCTTCCTGTCCTGTCCACCCCTTTGTCATATTGTATGTTTATGTATATGTTTGGACGGGTTGATGGTCATTTTGTTGTCCTAGTACTTGTAACTCTGTTCAATGACAATAAAGTTGAATCTCATCTCGTCTTATAAGCTGCCACCTACCATGCGTGCGTGAGGGATCACATAGATACTGTCTTCTGTGTGTTTAAACCCGAATAGACCCAGCAGTTCTGCGAGCTCCTCCTCTGTGTAGGAGCCTCCATTGTACTCCGGCAGGTTGTAAAGGAACAACCTCTGAATGTCTAGAACAGCCTTCAAGAAAGAGAAAGGGGTAAATAATGAGGATCAGTTAAGGTTTAGGTTAGTTTATAATTAATGATCTTCTTTCTGCAGTGTGGTTGTTTGTTCTGATTAAACACAGACTGCAAAAACAATCTTGCAGTCAAAATCATCTTGGGAAAGCTACATGTGTAAAATATTGCTTCAAATATGTGATTGAACCCTTTTGGGCCCACTCTAATTTACTACCCTTTCAGATCCTTTGGGCTGAAAATGTTCACTTCTAAAAAAACGCGATAAAAACGTTACAGATTTATATTTTTTTCTACTTTTTTACCTCTTAAACAACTTCTGCCCTGCTCAAAACTACCAAAATTTTTAAACATTTTTGGCATTTTAACCCTTTAAATGCCAGTCTGATTGATGTTTTTATAGGGGAAAAAAAAAACACAAAAATGTAGTTATTTTCCATATAATCAATGATTTTTGGCTGGTGGTTTTGATATGGACTGAAGTTGATTGAAAGATTTAACCCCCAAAAAGTTGCAAAAAATATATATCAGAGATATTTTTATAGCGTTTTTTGGAAGTGGACATGTCTGTCATCAAGTGGCCATAAAGGGGTTTTTACTTCTTAAATTTGACACAAAAACTAAAAATGCATCAAAATCAATTTTGTCCTTAATCTTTTACATATCCAAGGCTGTGATAAAAAACCAATGGCCCAGCCAAAAATTATTTATTATATGGAAAATAACTACATTTTTGTGTTTTTTCTTTGAAAAACAGTGACATCATTTAGTCAAACTGGTATTTAAAGGGTTAAAATCATCAAAATCTTTGAATGTTTGGTAGTTTTGAGCAAGACGGAAGTTGTTATGCAGAAAAAAAATAGAAAATAATATTAATCTGTTCAGTTTTTATAGCATTGTTCTTGGAAGTGGACATTTTCAGCCCGAAGGGTCTGAAAGGGTAGTAAATTTGTACACAGTGTATTATTATTATTATTATAGACCCATTAGAAAAAATGAAATTTGAATTTCAAAATACATCAAGAAAAAAAACCTTATTCTAAAAATCATGCCATTTGCAGCATCACAGCCAAAATAATTGCCAAAACAAAAGTGAAAAATTACAAATATGGCTGAAAATGTGCGGAGTGGTCCCAGAGGGTTAAGGACACCTACCCCCGGCTTCACTACCTTCGGCATGAAGCTCTCTGTGAAAGAGACACAAAGAAAATGTTAAACAAAACAGATGGTAAAGAGACAGTCAAATTATTATCACATGCAGCCATTTTCTGGGATTTCTTACTTATTTTGGACAGAAGCATGTCCCTTTTCAACATCTCGCCTTTCGTCCGATGAGGAACAGCAATGCATTTGGAGGCAGCATTCACAGGATCTTTAAGAGTTAAAATGTAATTAGGATAAATATCAGTGTTTTGGAGGACTTCTCTTTGATCTTCACATATCATCTGATATCAAAAAGTAAGCAATTAATCCATGACCCACAGACTTGTTTAGTTTTGTGCAATTTTTTTCTGCTAAATTCGTGGCTCTCACGACCGCCTGCTGGCCAAACGGTTGAGGACTGGTGGGTTAAAAGCAGTTTCACACCAGATTTAATGGAGAACCCGAAGCACAACTTTGCACGGAAATGTACAATATGTATTCGATTTGATTTCAGGAGATTACTTTTGGCGTCATTTCAGTGCCAAAATCTGCATAAAAACCATAATCAGCGCCAGGCGGCAACCTCCTGGTCTGAGCTGGGAGGCAAAACTAGGAAGTGCCTTAAGCTGCATTCTAAAAAAATTCCAGCAGGGGGCGCTAAGTTTGGCTGCAGAAAGATTTCTGTTCATTAATTTCAATGCAAAATGTATGGAAGTAAATCTGTGTCATCGGAGTTTGAAATAAAAAAAAGACGTTGAATTTCTAGCACTGAATATTTATGCATTGAAATTATGTATCTGAATGTTTTTCAACGTTAAAAATTCATGAGAAAACTTCTCACTTGATGTATTACCTCAGAAATGTTTTTTAGGACAACACTATGGTCTCAATCACTAGTAAAACATATTCTTCAAGACAATCTAATGTTAATAGTGTAAATAATGGCCCCATTTAGAAGAAAATAGAAGATAAAGAATCGTATGATTTGGGGCGGGGCTACCTTTGATTGACAGGTCACTAACAAGGCGAGCCGTCATCAGGAGAGAAGCAGAACAATGCGTATCCACGGCAACGTGTCAATAAAGTTATATATAACGTTATATAGATATAAAAAAGGACGTTTAGCGGTTTGGTCTCATAACTTTGACCCTTTCACTGTATTTTGACTTGATGACAGTTTATTTGAAGGTTTTGTTCAGTAAAATGTCTTGTTCAGTGTTTGGTTGGACTAACAGACGCTCCAAGGAGTCGCTGCTCAGTTTTCTGAGGTCAGTAACGTAGATACGTATGACGCCATGATTACTGCCTATGGAAATGTCTGTTTGACCAATGAAATTGTTTGTTCCAATTGATTTTCTACCTCTGGGTCAAAGGTTCATACCTCGCTTGCTGCCACAATGGGGTGATGTATAATCAATATGGTTTCACTCTACACAATACTAGAGTTTGGTCAACCTCCAAATTTACAGATCTCTACCAGCTTAAACCGGTTTGATTTTATCTGTCAACGTGTGTTAACCCTTTGAAAGTCAAAGTCAACCCTGGTTCAATCCCTGATGAGGCTGATCCAGGCTGGGCTAGTCAGAAAGCATGGACGAACAGGCTGAACAGAAGGAATTGGTCATTTTTGGCATTTTAACCCTTTAAATGCCAGTCTGATTGCATGGTGTCACTGATGTTTTTTATGAAAAAATAAACAACACAAAAATGTAGTTATTTTCCATATAATCAATGATTTTTGGCTGATGGTTTTGATCAGGACTGAAGTTGATTGAAAGATTTAACCCAAAAAAGTTGAAAAAAATATATATCAGTAATATTTTTGCAGCATTTTTTGGAAGTGGACATGTCTGCCATAAAGGGGCCATAAAGGGGTTTTTACATCTTAAATCTGACACGACACAAAAACTAAAAATGCACAAACAAATACCCCAGCCAAAAAATATTTATTATCTGGAAAATAACTATATTTTTGTGTTTTTTCTTTGAAAAACAGTGACATCATTTAATCAAACTGGTGTTTTAAGGGTTAAAATCATCAAAATCTTTGAATGTTTGGTAGTTTTGAGCAGGACGGAAGTTGTTATGCAGAAAAAAAATAGAAAATAATATTAATCTGTTCAGTTTTTATAGCATTGTTCTTGGAAGTGGACATTTTCAGCCCGAAGGGTCTGAAAGGGTAGTAAAATCTTTGAATGTTTGGTAGAAGGGACAAAGAGCTGGTTTTGGTCATTTTTAAGGGATTTGTTTACAATTACAAACATATAGAATATTGGCAGCATGTTCTTTAGGAACTATTTTACACTACTTTAGAAAGCATCCATTTAAAAGATCTCCAACTTACCTTTTTGGATTGTTCCTGTCTCCAACTCTCCACCCGACTGCTTTACCTCCAGAACATCTTCAGCCTCTGTCTTGGTCTCTGCTGCTTGTGCAGTGGACTCTGGTTCAGACAAAGTGCTCTGCTGGATGTGCGGTAAATCTTTGGCGGAGGTTTCTATTGGTTGGGTCTCAACTTTACTGTTTGTTGGTTGACTCTCACTGGATTTGTCTGCTGAATTTTCTGGTTCGGTCTCCGTCGTTGTCGGTTTTTGTTCTTGGTCCTCAGCACAACCTCCAAGTTCCACAGTCAGATTGGTACCATTGGCTGATGCTGCATCCGTTTCTGTCTCCATTGAACTCACAGGATCTTTAAAAGTCAAATCAAATAAATATGAAGATCACTATTTTGCAGAGTCATTGTAATCTCCTCTTTGATCTCTAAATATCTTTCTTAGGTCTATCGTGACATCACAGAGTAAGCTGTGGTTTCATGACCCACAGCCTAGTTTTGCTTTATGCCATTTTTTTCTGCTAAGGTTATGGCTCTCATGACTGGACAGCACTCACAATGGAGAGATAAGTGATGTTACATGCCACTATATTATTAACGACTGGTGGGTTAAAAGCACATTCAAATCAGGTACAGATTTAATGGATAACCAAAACCATAACTTCTTACAGAAAGTTTACAAAATATGTGTTGTGGTTTCTAACTACCGCCTGCGTGTATTAACCCTTTCAGATGCAAAGCCAACCCTGGTTTAATCCTGGTTGAACTCTCAGTTTGAAAGGAGTATAATAAACAGGCTGGGCTAGTCAGAAAAGCATGTAGGGGCAGACTAACACAGAGCTGGTTTTGGTCTTTTTATAGCATTTGTTTACAAGAACAATATTGCCAGTCCTGTCTGCAACAATTCACCATACGTCACCATCCACCCATTAAAAAGGTCTCCAACTTACCTTTTTGGATTGTTCCTGTCTCCACCTCTCCACCCGACAGCTTTGCCTCCAGAACATCATCAGCCTCTGTCTTGGTCTCTGCTGCTTGTGCAGTGGACTCTGGTTCAGACAAAGTGCTCTGCTGGATGTGCGCTAAATCTTTGACGGAGGTTTCTGTTGGCGGGGTCCCAACTGTACTGTTTGGTGGTTGACTCTCACTGGATTTCTCTGCTGAATTGTCTGGTTTAGTCTCTGTCGTTGTCGGTTTTTGTTCTTGGTCCTCAGCACAACCTCCAAGTTCCACAGTCAGATTGGTAACTGCATTGCATTTAGAGTCATCATTGGCTGATGCTGCATCCTTTTCTGTCTCCATTGCATTCACAGGATCTGTTAAAGTCAAATTAAATAAAGATGAATTTCATTTTTTTGAAGGATCATAGTTATCTCCCTTTGATCTTTAAATATCTTTCCTAGACCCATAGTGACAGAGAGTAAGCTGTGGTTTCATGACCCACAGCCTAGTTTTGCTTCATGTGATTTGTTTCTGCTGAGTTTGTGGCTTTTATGACTGGACAGCACTCACAATGGAGATAAGTGACGTTACATGCCACTATATTGTTAACGACTGGTGGGTTAAAAGCATTTTCAAATCAAGCACAGATTTAATGGATAACAGGGCCCATAAATTCTTACGGAAAATTCACAAAACATATTTTGTGGTTTCTAACAGTGCTGCTGAACATTTGTGTTGGGGAAAAATATTCAGATGGACGCCAATTTCAGGATATTACCACCTGCGGAAATCGCTGTTTGACCAATGAAATCTTCATTCAGATTAATGTCATGCCTCCAGGTCAAAGGTTCGTACCTAGCTTCCTGCCATAATGGGCTAACGTCTAATTAATATGGCTTCACAACACCCAATACTAAAGTTGGGCCGAGATCCAAATTTATGGGAGCTATTCAGTCTACCAGCTTTCTAGTCAGAAAAGCATGTTAGGGCATGTAGAACCTGATAATGTAATAAATTCCAGATAATGTAATAACCCTGATAATGTAATAAAAATCTGCACTTGAGTCCATTGAAAATGTAATAAAACCTGATAATGTAATAACTTCCAGATAATGTAATAAAGTGCATTTCCCAATAATTTAATACACTTTTTCCCAATAATGTAATAAAGTATAACACCAAGCACCTTTAGATTTCAAGAAGCTGTTGAATCATTCGTGTGTCATGGATACCTCGTTGGTGAAAAACGGATGAACGGGTCAAAAGTTACTAAACATTCAACTTTGACCTGTTGGTGGCGCTAGAGCTCTTGAGCTAGAGTTGATACACAGTATCACCACTTGAACCCAAGTAATGGGTGGTCTGCTGTTAAATTATTACAATATTGGGGAATTATTACATTATCAGGACTTGGGAAATAAAGGCTAACCTGATAATGTAATAACCTCCCATTAATGTAATACTTTATTACATTATTGGTAAAAAGTGTATTACATTATTGGGAAATGCACTTTATTACATTATCGGGATGTTATTACATTATCAGGTTCTACAGGGCAGACTAACACAGAGCTGGTTTTGGTATTTTTATAGGTTGTGTTTACAAGAAAAATATTGCCAGTCCTGTCCTTTCTGCACCAATTCACCATACGTCACCATCCACCCATTAAAAAGGTCTCCAACTTACCTTTTTGGATTGTTCCTGTCTCCACCTCTCCACCCGACAGCTTTGCCTCCAGAACATCTTCAGCCTCTGTCTTGGTCTCTGCTGCTTGTGCAGTGGACTCTGGTTCAGACAAAGTGCTCTGCTGGATGTGCAGTAAATCTTTGGCGGAGGTTTCTGTTGGTTGGGTCTCAACTGTACTGTTTGTTGGTTGACTCTCACTGGATTTCTCTGCTGAGTTTTCAGTCTCCGTCGTTGTCGGTTTTTGTTCTTGGTCCTCAGCACAACCTCCAAGTCCCATGGGTTCTGAGACTTCAACTCCCATTTCCCCAATCTCCATTGGTTCAGCATCGGCGGGTTTGTCAAGGATTGCCTTAGTTTCAACAACTGTCACATGTGTTTTTTCAACAACCTTGGCTGCGTCTTTTGGCACAACTTTTTTCACCTTGGTTTCAGATTCTTTAGGCTTGGCCTTTTTTACATCAGGCTGCTTTTCTGGAGCCTTGGACTTGGATACCGAGGATGTCTTTTGCTTGACCTTATCTTTTCTCACAGCTTCCTTTGCATACAACCTTCCTCTTTTTGCCATCTTATTTGTCTCCTTAGTTGATACATGTTTCGCTTTCGAAACCAAGACTTTTGCTTTAGTGGCAGTTGTTGGGCGTTTAACTGAGCCTTTAGCTGCAGCACTTTTCTGATTGGTAAGTTTGCTTGTTGCAGATACTGCGACTCCAAATGGTTGCCACGAAGAAAATTGAGGTGTGTAAGGCCATTGGGGTGTTGGGAGAAGAGCCTTCCGTGGGGTTTCAGTTTCATGTGTGGAGAAACTAGGCGTGACAGGTATTCTGTGAACAAAAGTAAGATGAGTAAAATGAGTTACAAAAAGTCAGTTATTGACTTTCCTTTGCACATACAAATGTATGCTCATTCTGTCACTAGGTAATCTATTAAAAGAGTCACATTTTTTCCCCCACTAGGGACATAAATCTAGGCAGCAGCTGAATTTTTATAATAAAATATTGACAAAAACAAGAAGTCTCCCAAAAGCATCTCTTACTTCATTAGAGGCTTAATTTTCTCCGTGGAAACAGTCTCCTGTACACAAACAATTCAACATTTGTGTTATTTTAAGGCAATGTAATCATTTTCAGTGTGGCAGTAGAAACATGGGTACATTTTCAAGGGAGAGAATAAAAAAAAGACAAAAACTGTAATACCTGTTCAACGGCAATGATTGTGCTTTTCAATCTGTCTTTCATTATGTTTGCATCTTGCCCTTCCTCCTCCCCCTCAGAAATAACAATTACCTACATAAGCACACACACAAACACACAACAGTAAATCTACGCGTTGCTCCAGCAGTCAGGACCATCTATCCACTACACCTGTTTCCAAGACTGTCATTTATTAGAATTGTAGGATTTATTCCCTTTTAAGTTGTATTTCTAAGGTGAAGACCTGACAATAGATATGCTATATTTTGCATGTCATGAAAAAGCAAAAATTGGCAAATAAAGGCCTGGGTAACAAAAAAACACCTCTCTATACATTCCTCCAGTTTGGACGGAAAGACTACGACTGTTACATGTATTTTGATCCTCAGGTAAATTACAAATACACAACAACATTAGCCTTCGTGGAAGAACTTACGTCGTTCTCCTGCAGGCTGGGCTTTGCTTTAAGTGGCTTTTTAGTAGACTTCTTCTTTGCTGCAGAGGAGGAGGAAGAAGCAGCAGAAGACGAGGACGATGATTTCATCTTTACTAGCTGGGCCAGTACAGGAGTCAGAGTTTTAATTACAGCCTCCAGGTCCGGCTGGTCTGACAGAGACTGGATCGCTAGATGGACGGAGAGAAAGAGAGCGTTGGACAAAAATGCAGCATTTTGGTGTCTTTCTTTTGTTTTTCTCTGTGAAATGTTTTCAACTTGGCTTTGATTATCATACATAAAACCACAAGAAACCACAGTTTGACTTGTTGCATAAACTTGTACAACTTTAAGGGTAGAGTTCATCAACAAGCCAAGTCTTAAGTTCTGAAAATGTTTGCAATTTCTCAAACCTGGAGTTTCCAGTAGTCTCTTAGCCAAGCTCTCGGCAGTGTTTGACTTCTTCCAAGCAGCCGTTTTTGGCGGGCATCGTCTCTTATCAGTTTTCCTTGGTGGGGATCTTCTCTGATCACTCCTCCTTGGTGGGGATCTTCTCTGATCACTCCTCCTAGGTGGTGATTGTCTCAGATCACTCCACCTTGGTGGCGATCGTCCCTCACGGCTCCTCCTTGGAGATGATCTTCTATCGTCTCTCCTTCGGGGTGAAGACCGTTTGTCATCACTCCACCCTGGCGGCGATCGTCTCTCTGGGCTCCATGAACGTGAGGGATGGTGAGAGGAGCTAGGGCGGTCGTACCATGGGGAGTGAGAACGAGACCGGGACCTGATGAAAGATGAAATCTAATGAGAATCTAAAAACATTGGTAAACATTTCACAGCAAGTACAGATTTCTCAAGGCAAGACTGACAAATCCAAAATGGGTCAAATTTAGGGCCGGGACTTTAACGCGTTAATTAAGATTAATTAATTACACAAAACTCGCACTTATTTTTGAAGCGTGGAACGTTTCTCACTGGATGAGTTTCAGGCGGACCGATTATACTGGAGCACCAACTAGCGTTCATGAGTTCAACAAACCAGTTGTTGAGAGAGTTGGACTGAAAATTCATTTGATTTTTTTAAAGCAGCTGTTGGTAAATCAACAAAGTCTGTTATGGCCTCTGAAGCAACAGAGAGATGTTTTCTAATAGTCAGGGTTTCTAATGTTCTGAATGTACTTGAAAGTATTGTGTTTTACTTCAAAAACCAAAGTATTCTAGTTTACAGAAGGTCTACCTACCTATAGGCTACCTGGATTTATGAAATGTACTATATTTCTAAAAATGCTATTGCTACACTTAATGGCAAAAATTGCACAGGTCTGTTCGACTTGAACTTAAGCTTATGTATTCAGTCATTATTTAATGGTATACTAAAAATCCATGTGAAAAAAATTACTTGTCACTGTTCTCAGGTCAAATATTTATATGCGATTAAAATGTGATTAATTTCGATTAATTAATTACAAAGCCTCTAAATAATTCGATTTTTTTTTCTAATCGAGTCCCGGCCCTCGTAAAATTCTGATAGTGATGCAGTTATTTTAATGTAACATATTTGTAAATTTAACATTCTGGTCATGACAAACACAATTGATGTCTCACAGACCTGCGAGTGTATCTGGAGCCGTACGGCGAACGTGATCGGCTACTGCGTTTGTCCCTTCGACCCCCGGAGCCATGGCGGTGATGGGGGCTTGGCGAGCGGGAACTGGAGGAGCTTTCATGCCTGGATTTCTGGTGACGATGCTGGGAAGTCAGTAAGGAGGTTGAGGCCGAGGACTTGGGATCTTTACCTGGAGCTCTGAAGAGAGCCACGCAGGAGAGAAATGACGAACGTTAGAAAAGGACATTCTGAACTGGACACATTTTAACCCTGAATTAGCCGAATTGGATCAGATTTCTGGCAGATTAGTTGCCATTTGACATGAAGTCTCAGGGGGGCTACAACACCTGACTAAAAATATAAGAGATGTGTGATTTCTGGCATGTCAGATATTTTGGCTGCAAATCAGTTGTCTTGCCGTTTGAGCAGTTCCAAGGTCTGATTTCCCAATTGAATGCTGTAATATGATGTTATAAACTGTAGTGAGCTTGATTTAATATTTTGGGAATAATATATAAGTCTTCACACTGTAATATATATGTGCTGTAATTTAAAATCAATCTTTGCTGGAGAAGACACAGACCATATTGTC
This sequence comes from Centropristis striata, assembly GCF_030273125.1. NCBI lineage: Eukaryota > Metazoa > Chordata > Actinopteri > Perciformes > Serranidae > Centropristis > Centropristis striata. The sequence goes on along the minus strand of NC_081533.1, from coordinate 1,410,568 downwards.
TGCATTCTCCAGACATTCTTTCCTTCTTCTAGCACAAAGTAGCAGTCTTTTTTGTGTGTTTGCATTGAGGATGCAGCTGGCTAAATGAATGTACCTGGGCCTGTGTGTTATCTCGCCTTCCCACTCTGGGTATCTGTGAAAAAAACAAAAACTATTTAAACACACCAATTCCAATTTAAAAAGCAAAGAGGCCACAGCATGACAAATGGTGATGCTTCTGAAATCAAAGGGCGTCGAAAAACTGTACAGGTTCTGTGGACTACAACTGTAGCCATCATGAACCCTGACAGAAGTTCCACAAGCCTCCAAATATTAGGGATTCTAGAAAGAGCCTTCATGTTTAACTACTGCAGGACATTAAGATGCTTCTTAGCAATGACCCATGTAGGCTGTGCCATCATGCTGCATAGGTTACACCAAAAGTACAAGTTCATCCTGTGGTAGAGGTTATAGTATTACAAATTCTTATATATCCAGTGTTTCTGACAAAGTATGCTGGTGGACAGTCCCCAAGAATGTTTAGAAAAAGACATTATCTGTGTAGGAAAAAGTTAATAGAAAAAGTCTTACTGTTTACGAAGGAGTTTGCAGCTCTCAAGGTGGAGGTTGGTGTTCTGGTGGGAGAGCCAATCCTAGTAGTCAGAACAACAAACAGAGCATTTAGATAGGCCTCATCATCATCATCATCATCATCACAACTGCTACCAGGATCAACATCTCAATTGTCACTTTTGTGATTGTCTGACAACAGCTATCTTTTATTCAACATTAAATGCAGCCTATAGGAAAAAGTTCCTTAGATCTCCAAAGTTTGTTCCTCATAGTTGGTCTGTTGAGTTGTGTTCAGTGTCAAGTCCAAGTGTCCAATATATATTTCTCAGTTCATGTGCATAGGCCAGTTTGTGTTGATATGAAAAATGCAAGTCCAAAAAAGCAAAATCTGGTTTCTTCAAATCTTCAGCCGAGGAGCAGACTTAAAAACAACAATAACAGGAACAACCTTGAGAAATACGCCAACATTAATATACATACACCAATAAAGTAGTGAGAAATACATGGGAAAACAAGTATCATATGGACATTAAATTAAATGTTGGCATCTACTAATTACTTTATAATTACAGCTGACTTGTCAACCTGAGTTTAAGGGCAATAATCATTTAACATGAAACATAACAAATACAGTAACAACCAGTCAAATAAAGATTTCTTCTTGGGTCCTTGATTGTCCAATGTCTGGTTCTTCAGTCTTGTGTGGCATTCGAGCAGAAGTTACTATCAGTTCAAAAAAAAATTCAGCTGAGATATCTGAGACATCGGTGGAGGCAGCGAGATGCAAAAACCAGTAAAAAGGAGGAGGCTGCTGTGTCTAATGTGTCACATAGAGCAAATACAAATGGTAAAAAAAAAATCCTGATGTTGATTGTGTGGTTCATGAGGAATGATGATGGCTTCTGGTTTATGGTATTTGCAGCAGAAAATATAACTCATTTTTGGGACATAAAACATTTTAAAAAGAAAGCTTAACTCTATAATAATAAACAGTATTGCAATAACCTGATACCTACTGTTAGACAGGAAATTCATTTAATCAAACAAAATGCTGACACTCCAAATAGTGAGAAGTGTTAAAACTATTATTTGTTTTAAAAAAAACTTCAGTGACTGTTCAACGAACATTTAAGGCTCACCTCCTCTATTGAGCTGCAGGTCAAGGGGCACATCCTGCCCTCATACTGACCAAGACTCACTTCCTCTATTTGCTCTATGTTCCTCATACAAGACACCACAGGCTTCAAAAAAGTGAACTCAGAAAGGGAAGGTGTCTGAATGTACACTGTGGGGCAATAGCCAAAAAATTGAAGAGACCAAAAGGAAACAGTCGTCTTCCACCATCCTCTGATGTAGTAGTTCTTTAGATTTGCAGATTCTTGCTGGTCATGTCCTTTAAGCCCTTGGTTCCATTTTCTATAATAGTCTCAGATGTTGGTCACATTTTACCATTTTATACCCAACAATGCAACAGTCATTACTCACTGTAAATCTGACAGTAGCAGTTACAAACTAACGAGGTGGATCTCATGTGTCGAGACTAGACAATGATGTTCTAAAAACAGTTTTTAAGTCAATCAGATTAAATGAAAATCAGAAATTGTCGCTTTCAAATAAAAAAATAAATAGCTATATGTAACCTGAAACATTCTAGTCCAAACTATTTAATTTGGACATCAAAGTCAACATTTACCAATCTCGCCCTCTGTACATCCTTGTTTTTACAAAATGGTATACAGTTAATATGCAGTGGTGGTTTACTTATTAGTCTTCCATTGTAGTTAACGAGCAATTGGAATATAAAGAACGGATAACATCATTTCATTCAAAAAAGTATCAACCTTTGACTCTTTCAAAAATCAAACTCTTCAGGACATTTCCACAAAATGAACAATTAAAGTGACACCCAAAAAGTACAAACACTTTAGATGTGGAAATCAACAACCCACAAATTCCTAATGGGAGAGAACAGAGTGCAGGCTTCCACTCACCTTCATATGAGCACATTTTCTGTTACACAGAGTACAGGTATGCGGAAAGATTCTCGGTGTGGCGGCCGCATAGTCCTGCATCATGGTCGCTGTTGGCAAACCCTTGGAGGCCGCCGTCTTTGCCAGAGGGTGCCTGTCTGAAGGCGGTGGCGTCAGATGCATAAGGTTTGGGATTGGCTGAGGCTGAGCTGGAGGATTTAGCATGGGGCTGGGACCACCAGGGATAAACACCGAATGTTGCATGACACGACACATGATGGTGGGGATGTGAGAAGCAGGGGGATCTGGTTTTTCAGCAGAAAAAACTGGAGGCCACATTGCTTTCCCTGTTGGCGTCACTGGTGGCTTCTTTGTCTGCTGCTTTTGTTGCTGTTGCATCGGCTGCCGTTGTTGCTGTTGCATTGGCTGCTTTTGTTGCTGTTGCATCGGCTGCTTCTGTAGCTGTTGCATCGGCTGCTTCTGTTGCTTTGTCTGCTCTTGTGTGTGCTGCTTTTTCACCTGCACAGCACCTGTTGACCCTTGTTCTTGAGTTTTATTCTGATCTTTTGCTCCACTAGTGTCATTACTACCAATGACCACAAGGCCAGGACGGCTGGGATGCGCACCACGGTACAGATTGGAGGGTGGTTGCGTTTTCGGAGACGACTGAAAATCTGCTGCCGTTTTTTTTAAAGGAATGTGTTTGGGGGCTTCAGTCTTGAGAACTCTCATGTCTGTGTCTTTCTTTGGCAGAGAGAAAGAGCTGACAGTTGCTGGGGCAGTCCAGGTTGGTCGTGTCTGCAGTCGATTGGTCTGATCACTGCTGGAGGGAGCCACCGAGCTCAGTATTGAACTGTACGAAGAGCTGACACTGGAAACAGACGTTGCCTGTTCACATGAAGAACCCAAGGCACTGCTTTTCATCTCCGTTTTACTTTGTTGTAGTGGTTCTCGATTGTGTCTGCTGCTATCATAAGTGTCCATCTGCAACATACTTCCACTCCCACTAACTCTACTGCTTCCTGTTCTTCCAATCTCCTCCCCAACCCCTCCGGTATATTTGCCAGTATGTCCATAGTCAATCACTTTACTTGGACGGAGAACAGATGTAGCCAACTCCTCCTGGTGCATCGCTGTCCCTCCAGAACTGCTTAAGCTGCAACTGTCCATTCCACTCACATTTCTGGTTGTTTGTGGTTCTGGACCGGATTTTGAATGAACTGCGGTAGTCTCTCTCTTCGTCTTGTCAGTACGGATTTGCCGCAAGATGAATGGCAGGTTAGCAGGGGTGATCTGATCTTCAGGGTAGGAAATAAGATGTTCCAAGTCCTCTTTTTCAAGTCCAAAATGCTGAAGGATGTCAGAAGCTAATTCTGAGGTGTACAGGGGTTGACTGGGCTTTGTAGGGGCCGCTGGTCTGTCAAAATCACCCAACCCTGGAATGGACTGCATATCACGTACTCTTTCTCTGGAAGCATCATACCGACTGTCACCACCACTTGCATAGTTAGAAGAAGCAGGTGATGAATAAAATTTAGAGGGCTCATCAGCAGTGGGTCTTTTGTAGTTTGACGGCCAGTCCAAGGAAGCACTGCTACTTGCAATGCTTGAGTGTCTATATCCAAGAGAGTCAGAGGTTGAGGACATTGGGTAGGGGGGCATCCTGGTGCCTGAGGAGAGGAACTCATCCCTCTGAGTGCTGGTAAAGTGAGAGCCCTGGCCTACAGGCTGATGCATCGGTTTTCCAAGTAGCCTCGCCTCCTCTCTGGCTCTGTTAATATTCATTTCTGTAGACCTCTCGATGTTCTCCTCTACTGTGGCCCTACTTTGTTCAGGCCTGTAGTTCATCGACTGAGGAAGCAGTGATGGGAACATTCCCCCGGAGTTGGCAGGAGTCGCAGAAGAATTTCCAGAAGAGCTGAAGCTGGCTCCAGGTCCATGGTGAGAAGATTGCATCTGACGGTCCCTCTCTGCCTGGATATTTGAAAGTCCATACTGCCCCTGGGTAGAACTTTGGTTCCCAGAGGTGTAAGGGTTATAGAGGGGGTGGGACATGGTGTTTGCAATCTTCAAAAGGTTAAGAAGATTAATAGCCGCAGCAGTTGGGGAGGGAGGTTTTGTGGGTATGTAGGGCGCAGGTGTGTTGGAGTTGGCTGTCAAGGTTGCGGCTCGGCTGCCAACAGCGAAAGCATTGTTTATCTGTGTCAGTGCTATCTGGGCTTTCAACTGAGTCAACCGCAAGGAGACAGCCTGCTGGCCAATCAGGAGAGGACTCCCTGTGAGCCCTCCAAAGAGGGGGCTCGTTAGGGGCCCTGGAGCAGGAGATGGGGCACAATGCTCCGATAGCAGTGCGAAGCTGAAAAGTTAAAAAAACAAAAACAAAGGAAGGGGTTATTGAGTGGGACTCGAAGTCAGCTTTTTGGATGGGTAACATCCATCATCTGGAAGGTCTTGACTTGAGTCGTCCACTCTGGTGCTGTCAGACAAAAAAATGTAATCTACTTCAGTTGCAGGTCTTCACTAGCAAGAAAGAACAGAGGAGGCAAAGGCAACAAAGCATAGACAAAGAAAAAACAAGGTCATTGCTGTTCACAGGAAACATCCAGAACAGATACAGAACTCTTTTTTCCCCCTTTTCCATGCTAAACTACAGTGGAAACATTGAAGACATGCATGAGCAGACAAAAACAGGAAGCACATTGCCAATCTAATGTTTCACAACTGCAATTACCATTTCAGAACCTCACATTAGACCATGCTGAAAGACAGAAAACACTGTGCTGAAAACTGGTAGTCAATAACTAAATAAGATTGAACTTCCAGAAAAACTTTAAATCACAATTTTTGGATAAGGCTAGAGGTTAGGCAGTGTAACAGGTTGGAGTTTAACAGATTGAATCACCACAGGATATGAAAAAAATGTATGTGAAATTTAAAAACAATCAGCAATGTTGTAATAATCGTAATAATCGTTTTGCAATATCATCATTCAACTGTAGAAGTATATGTCTAAAACCGCAAAAACTTAAAAAAAAAAAAGATCCAAGAATCATGGGAAGGACCCTATGTGTTTAACAAAGATTAATATTGACACTGTACGTTCGTGAACATTTCAGGGCTTTTACAACTGCCACACCACCTTTCTTGCAAAGTTCTTCATTAAGAAAGATGAGTACAGATAATGTTCAGCTGACAAATCCAAGACCAGTGTGTGGCACAACTGGTACAAAGCAGCAACTCTTAGATAGCAGTAGAATCACACAAACTATGATGAACACTCTGTGTTGACTCATTTACAACTAATTTAGTCAAAACTAAACTCACAACAACCATAGCAACACCAAAAGCTAGGCGTTAACAGGAAAGTGGTTGTAAACTGACAATAAATTGCCAAAACCTGAAAGGCATATCTGACATCTCATAATAAAAAAAATTGCCATCCAGAATAAGGCCTAATTCGGAATATCCCAACTGATTATAATATTAACATGACCCGTACGTTTTTTTGTGCAGACAAACCTAATAACCCCCCCCCCCCAAAAAAAAAACAAAACAAAACAAAACAACGCTCTCTGAAAAGAGTCATAAGATCAGTTTCCCTTCAAAGGGCCATAATTCCCAGTACTACTACAGTTTAGAGTTAGTGCAAGTTAAATACAGTGGACACTGACAAGCAAAATTCCCAAGTGTTCTGAACGCAGCACGGTTGGCGCTCTGGATATGGGTGGGACTCAATATGGTAACTTCAATGAGTACACTTCCATGTAGTGCACTGTTTCCAGTATGAACGTAGTCCCAGTGCGTGTCTAAAATCGTGCATGGCAATACACTTACCGCAGATAAGCTGGTGATGGTCAGGACATCACGGCTGGTAAATCAACCCAATAATACATTTTATTTGACTACAGTAAAGAGGTACTTAAGGAAAAAATAACAAATAACTGAAATCCAGACAAATCCCTGACAAATCCAGCAACTTTTTCTGGCGTTATTGGAGACTTTTGGAGACTCGTTCTTACTCTTAAGAGCGAGTCGAAGCTGCTCGGGGATGCTAAACCCTTAGCTTCCAGTCTGCAAAATGCTAATAGGCAAACAGTTAGCTCTGTAGCAGTACAGTGTGTATGTGCTAACAGGCTAACAGTTAGCTCTGTAGCAGTACAGTGTGTATGTGCTGCTGCTACAGGAGGTGTTCACTTAGCGATCTCTGTTTGTTTACAACAAGCACCAGACACTAAAAACTGTTCCTGTTGTTTGTTTAAAAGTAGTGCAATAAAAATACAGATGTTTTCCCTAACATGATGAATAATCGTGATTAATAATCGTGATTACAATATTGATCAAAATAATCGTGATTATCATTTTGGCCATAATCGTGCAACAGCATTCTTACATCCTGTCAGTGTAAACACACAATAGGGTTGTCAAAAGTATCGATACTCAAAAAAGTATCGATACTAGTTATCATAGTTGCAGTTTCTTTTTGCACAACTGTTTTTCATTATTAATATTTAACCTGTGGTTCTGTTAATTTTTACATGTTGCATTTTTCTTGTGAATAACAATATTTCTGTTAAAATTTGGGGTCTTTGTTTTTATCCTTGTGGTATCGAAAATGGTATCGAGTATCGAATATTTTCCTGGGTATCGGTATCGAGTTGAAAATTTTTGTATTGTGAAAACCCTATCACACACACACACACATAAAAGTCCACCTCAATGCTGTACAGAAACACTGAGACTAAACTGAAGGACGACATGGTGGCATGCACACAGATGGCACTAGGGACGGGGGGGATATGTCCCCCAGATTCATAGTGATCCCAATCTTTCCCGCCCACTTTCAGCGACAAACATCGTCGGTAAAACAGAGGATTAATGTTCCGTTAGTTAGATTATTTACATTACAGCACATAGAGAGTCCGACTGCAAATGGTGCGTTCAAGGTCTACACGAATGTCAGAATTTTCAACGTTGTTCCGAACTCCAAGTTCCGACTTTAAGTGTAAATTAAACACAGCATACGGTTTTACGGTAAGAACATGTAAGAGGCGCCATCAAAATAAAAGCAAACACATGTTGCTTTCAAAATAAGAGCACATGGATGTGTTAGCAGAGTCCACCAAAGAATTTGCAAAAAGACTGTCAAAATAAGATGCCTTAAATAAAACATATAAGAACCCTTATTACAATACAATACAATACAATAATTCATAAAAATATGCAATTATAAAGATGGAATATCATGTATTAACTTCTTTTATGTAAATATGTTGGTTGTTTTTTACACTACAGTTCATTTAAAAATGCTTTAAAAAAACATATGTTGGTTAAGGCAACCTGGTTTTACCCCTTGGCCATGTTTGCACTTTTTTATTTATGTTAATTTATTTTACTTTTAAATGTGACCAGCAATGGCTTGTTTTAATAATAATTTTAATATAATATTCACTAGGATTTAACTTAAGTGAAAACAATTGATATTATTTATTTTATTGTGGGGTTTTTTGTTTGTTAAAACCGCATTTCAAGATCTGCCAAGATTGTGCCTTTTTGTAAGACTCTACATTGAAGTATTTTTAATAAATGGCTTATAATAACACATAATAGTCATAATTTCAAAATGCCTGTCAACTTTTAACATTTTTATTTACCTCTACCACCAGGCTTAGACAGTTTTCTGGGGGAAACCCTGCTGTTTACATTACATTTCGGCTTTTAGGGCAAAAATGTTCTCCGGGGGAGCATGGCTCCCGGACACCCGGACTTTGTTTGGGTCCCCATCATAGTCTCAGAAAATCCTGACAGACAAGAAATTGTCCAGCAGAATGTTCAGGGTGATGAAAGGAGGAGAGATGTTTTTGGGTCCTAGTATTATTATTATTTATTATTTGAGTCAGTAAATTTGTTTGGCTGCAATGAGAATTTCATGTACAAACTTATTTTATGTAAATATGTTGGTTGTTGTTTACACTACAGTTCATTTAAAAATGCTTAAATAAAACATATGTTGGTTAAGGCAGGGATGGGCAACTGGAGACCCGGGGGCCACATACAGCCCTCACCGTCACTTGAAGTGGCCCTCAGTACAACTACATGCATTTGAACATGAAATCTTAAAAGTGCAGTGTAAAAATGCACAAAATTGCTTCTTGTAATTAGTGTTAGTCTGCTGTTCTTGCACTGAAAAAAAAAAGAAATCACAGCAAGTGGTTATTTTTTATTTGCTTCAAACCTTTTGCATTCCTATTTATACTGTTAAACATGCATTAGAGCATGAAATATGTTAAGTTACTGCACTGTAAACATATTTAAAATTGCAGTTTCATCATATCTGGTTAAGTGCACGCTCCTACATGTGGCCCCGTGGTAGTGAACATTAAAAACTGTGGCCCCTCCAGCATTTAAATTGCCCATTCCTGCACTGTAAAAAAAAAAATCTGTTGTTTTTATGGTAAAAACCAGCAGCTGTGGTTGCCAGAACTTTACTGTAATAAATACTGTGCAACTTTTTCTAATATTACGGTAAAAATATATTAGCACGTTTAAGATTGCCATTTTATTCCATATTTTACTGTATCAATAAAAAGTTTTTCCATTAAAAGAAACGCTGTTCTGCCCTATAATTGAGAAGAAAATACTTTATAAATGCAGCATAAATTAAAGATTTTACCATTAAATATTACAGTACATTTCTGTTAGAGATAGGCCTATGGTGTTTAGTAAATTTAACAGTGAGAAAAAGTATTTTTTTTTACAAAAACTGATGGCTTGTATATATATTACAGTATATTTTTTGCTCCAAACACGGTGCCAGAGTATTTTAGAGTGTATTTAAAATAAATAAAACTGTAAAAAAAAAAAATACTGTTTTGACTGAAACATTTACGGTGTTTCATTGTTACTGAAACTGAATTAACACATTTATCATTTTACGGTCTTTTACTGTCATGGTTTAGCAGTTTTTGACCGTAAAATCTACAGACATGTTTTACAGTGTAGTCTAGAGCAGTAGTTCTCAACCTTTTTGAGTCGCGACCCCCAATTTAACATGCATGTTGTCCGCGACCCCCGCTCACTGAACAGAATCTCACACGCACAGTTCAGATCACCCAAAAAAGAAACAAAATAACCCAAAAAGACACAAAATGACCAAAAAAAGACACAATATAACCCAAAAAAGAAAAAAATTACCAAAAAAAAGACACAAAATGACTAAAAAAGACACAAAATGACTAAAAAAGGAAACAAAATGACCAAAAAGACAAATATTGACCACAAAATGACCAAAAAAAAGACACATTTGATCAGAAAAGACACAAAATGATTTAAAAAAGACACAAAATGACAAAAAAAAAAGACATTAAATGACCAAAAAGACATTAACACATGAACACATGAACACTTTAACACAGTGGAGACAGAGCTGACTTCCAAAATGATTTGGCGACCCCCAGAAATCATCTCGCGACCCCAAATGGGGTCCCGACCCCAAGGTTGAGAACAGCTGGTCTAGAGACTGAGAGAGGAAAATACGTGATTGAGTTGAAACCACGTGCTGACAGCTGGGGCCCCCAGATCATAAACCCTCTCTGCGGCCCTGGCTGAGACCAACCCGGAGGACTGGAGGAGCTCCAGGGGCCTCAACCAGAACCAGAACCAGAACCTTAGTAACGGTACGGAGCTGATCCAGGTTTTACAACGACACCTGAGGGTTTAACGCTCCAGAGGCTCGTGTTTAGTTCCGTGTTAGTGCTGCTGGGAGGCTTCAGTCGTCAGGGGGTAAACACGGTAAAAACGCGGTAAACACGGAAGATTTTAGTGGACAAACACTGACCGTGTTTCTATAGCAACCGGTCTGTGGTTTCATACCTTCCTTTATGTCCTAATATGTCGCATCTTTAGGGAACTCTTCTTCTGGCTGTTCGCAGGAACCTCAGAGCAACTTTACTAAAAAAAAAAATAGTTAGCGTTTCCGGTGTTGGTGGGGCGCCTTCAAAATAAAAGCGCGGACATCTTGGGTTGGGTCAAATAACATTTAAGATTGCCATTTTATTCCATATTTTACTGTGAAAAAAAGTTTTTTCCGCCAAAAGAAACACTGTTCTGCCACATAATTGACAAGAAAATACTTTTACAAATATTTTATTAGTTACTCCCTTAATATTCATGTGAATGTGGATCAATAATAAATTATGTATTCAGTTATTGAAATTAAATAACATGGCAATTTTTGTAACTTACAACGTAATCTCTATTTTTATATAATTATTTGCAGTTTTTTTTATCATCAAGGATTCAATATGAGTTAAGATTGCCATTTTATTCCATATTTTAATGTAAAAAAAAATTTTCCATAAAAAAAAACGCTGTTCTGCCACATAATTTACAAGAAAATACTTTATAAATGCTGCATGAATTAACTTTAAAATCATTTTATTAGTTACCCCCTTAATATTTATGTGAATGTAGATCAATAATAAATTATGTATTCAGTTATTGAAATTAAATAACATGGCAATTTTTGTAACTTACAACGTAATCTCTATTTTTATATAATTATTTGCAGTTTTTTTTTATTATCAAGGATTCAATTTGAGTTAAGATTGCCATTTTATTCCATATTTTAATGTAAAAAAAATGTTTCCATCAAAAAAAAAAAACGCTGTTCTGCCACATAATTTACAAAAAAATACTTTATAAATGCTGCATGAATTAACTTTAAAATCATTTTATTAGTTACCCCCTTAATATTTATGTGAATGTAGATCAATAATAAATTATGTATTCAGTTATTGAAATTAAATAACATGGCAATTTTTGTAACTTACAACGTAATCTCTATTTTTATATATTTATTTGCAGTTTTTTTTATTATCAAGGATTCAATTTGAATTAAGATTGCCATTTTATTCCATATTTTACTGTAAAAAATAAAAAGTTTTTCTATCAAAAGAACTGTTCTGCCATATTATTGACAAGAAAATACTTTATAAATGTAGCATGAATTAACTTCAAAATTATTTTATTAGTTACCCCCTTAATATTTATGTGAATGTAGATATACATAGGTATGTATTTACGATTTAAGTTTATACATACTAATTATTCCATTTCTCCTTTCTTTTATTCTTATTTATTTAGTTTCTCTTCTTAATCCTCTCTTTCTTCCCTTTTCAACTTTATTATAATTATTTTATTTACTTGTTCACCTTATTTTTCCTTTTTAAGTGTACAGTGATAAGTTTTCCAATATAAAACATATGCTTTACATTTAGTAAGAATGCAATGTTTTGCTTTTTTTACTCCTGCAATAAAGTTAAAAAAAAAATTCAGTTATTGAAATTAAATAACATGGCAATTTGTGTAACTTACAACGTAATCTCTATTTTTATATATTTATTTTGCAGTTTTTTTTTTAATCAAGGATTCAATTTGAGTTAAAAGCTGAAATTATTTGTGAGTTCTTAAAATTGTTGATACCAAAAAATTAATCGACAATTATTCTAATGATTTAACAGAAATTGTGGCAGGAACTTTTTTATTGAATTTAACATATAATCATATTTTATAAATGTTTGACATAGAACTATTGTTTGCAATGTGGCATATATATATATATATATATATATATATATATATATATACACACACATATAAGCGCTTTTATTTTGAAGAAACGGACCGGAATTGTTGTGCCTGTTAATGATTTGTGACGTCGAATCAGAGTAAGTGATGTAGTTTGTATTTATAAGGTTAATTCGCTAAAAAATGATAATATTTGGAAACCAAAGCTACAAAATGAAGTAACATTTTAAAATGTTTTCATTCATACACGCTGAGACTATAAAGAGTGATTAATATTTCATGTTTTCATCATCCAGAGGAGGAGCAGGAGTGTTAATCTGCCACACGGTGGTGCTGTTCTCACAAAGATCTCTTCTCATGTTTCATTTAGATTTCTTCATAATCTTTGTAATTCTCTTCCACAAACACAAAAAGGTCTGTTAAAAGCAGAAAAATAGCTGTTTCACAGGCTATTATTATTATTATTATTATTATTATTATTATTATTATTATTGTTATTGTTATTATTATTATTATTATTATTATTATTATTATTATTATTATTATTGTTATTAATATTTTTTACTATTATTATCATTATTATTATGGCTGTCATTATTATTATCATTATTATTATTAGTTTCATTATTAATATTATTATTATCATCATCATTATTATTATTATCATTGTTATTATTATTATCCTGTTAATATTGTTATTATTATTATCATTATTATTATTGCTATCATTATTATTATTATTATCATTATTATTATGACTGTTATTATTGTTAGTTTCATTATTAATATTATTATTATCATCATTATTATTATTATCATTATTATTATTATTACTGTTAATATTGTTATTATTATTATTATCATTATTATTATTGCTATCATTATTATTATTATTACTATTATTATTATTATTATTATTATTATTATTATTATTATTATTACTATTATTATTATTATTATTATTATTATTAGTATTATTATCATTATTATTATTATTATTATTACTATTATTATTATTATTATTATCATTATTATTACCATTATTATTACAATAATAATTAGTATTATTATCATTATCATTATCATTATTATTACTTGTTAAAGATCAGATTGGAAGCCTTCTGAAGAACTTTCCAGGCGTTCAAGGACCAAACAGAACCACATCAATGATTCTTTCTGATCCAACAGTTTCTATCAGAGGAACTCTATGAGAACATGAGCCTGGTTCATCTGCACTCCAATGTCTTTTCTTTTTGTGCTTTTATTTTGTTGTTGTCAGTTAATTGCATTTGATATGTTTTATTTCTGTTCTACAGCACCGTGTAACTCATTTTGGAAAGGTGCTATATAAACAAACATATTGTTATTATTATGAATTAATATCAAACAAAGTTAATCAGCCCTTTTCCTTCAATTAAAACCATGAATCAGAAGGATTTGGCTCTCTGAAACACGTCCGGATCTCCCAGTTGGACCCAGTTTGGACCCACCAGTCTGAGATCAGCAGTGATTGGTTGAATCAACCGTTTATCAGAAGGTGATGATGAATATTTTCATTAAAGGATCATTCTCTGTTGGGGCTTGCAGCAAATTAATAATATATCCTCTTTATCCCGTCCCCCGGACCACAGGGCTTAACACCACACGACAGCTGACCCACCGCATGTGTGTGTGTGTCTGTCTGTGTGTGTGTGTGTGTGTGTGTGTGTGTGTGCCAAAAGACGTGTATTTCCGTCTGTCATCGCTGTGCTGACAGAGGAACGGTCCCATGAGCTCATAATATCTGAGGCAACTTTCAAAGAGTTCACTCATGTAACTAAGTACATTTACTCAACTACTGTACTTGAGTACAACTAGTGTAGTGCCCGTACACTGTAAAAAAAACAAAACAACTGTTGTTTTTAGGGTAAAAACCAGCAGCTGTGGTCGCCAGAACTTTACTGTAATAAATACGGTGCAACTTTTTCTAATATTACGGTAAAATGATATTAGCACTGTTGATTTCACCTTTAAGATTGTCATTTTATTCCATTTTTTACTGTAAAAAATAAAAAGTTTCCCATTAAAAGAAATGTTGTTCTGCCATATAACTGACAAGAAAATACTTTATAAATGCAGCATAAATTAAAGATTTTACCATTAAATATTACAGTATATTTCTGTTAGAGATATGGTGTTTAGTACATTTAACAGTGAGATTTTTTATAAAAAATAAATGCTAAAATGACGGCTTATATATTACAGCAGGGGTCTCAAACTCAAATTACCTGGTGGCCGCTGGAGGCAGTATCAAAATTACTAAAAAAAGACACAAAATTACTAAAAGAAAAAGGCACAAAATGAGTGAAAAAACAATAAATTACTTGAAAAAGACACAAAATTACTTTAAAAAAAATTACACAAAATGTCCAAAAAGACACAAAATTACTAAAAAGACAAAAAAAAACCCAATAAATTACTTAAAAAAGACACAAAATGACCAAAAAATACACAGAATCACCAAAAAAGACACAAAATTATTTAAAAAAGACACAAAATTACCAAAAAAAGAAACAGGATCACCAAAAAAGACACAAATTTATTTTAAAAAGACACAAAATGACCCAAAAAAGACACAAAATTACCAAAAAAAGACACAAAATTACAAAAAAGGTAATTAAAGGGACCTTCCACACACAACACGGTAAAGTGCCATTCATATAAAACTCACATTAAACTTTCATATCAAGGTGGGGGCCACAAAATATTGTCACGAGGGCCACAATTGGCCCGCGGGCCGCCAGTTTGAGATCTATGTATAACAGTATATTTTCGCTCCAAACACGGTGCCAGAGTATTTTACAGTGGAATAATGTATTTAAATATACATTTACAGTGTTTCATTGTGACTGAAACTGAATTAACCCATTCATCATTTTACGTCTTTTTCACCCTAAAATCTACAGACATTTTTTACAGTGTAGGAAGTATGTATTGTACATTAAATGCAGACCACGACAACGTCTGCAACTCCATAAAACACTTTTCATAAGGTACCACACCATCCAGCACACACACACTGAACACTGATATTCACTGGAAACTATTATAGTAAAATTGAACCTTGTAGCCACTTTAAAACTCCTAAAGATAGAATAAACTTCCAGATGAGGTGAGTCGGGGTAGAAATCCAGAGAGAACTGTGTTACTGACCAGGTTATTATAGTGAGCAAAAACTAATGACATA
Organism: Centropristis striata; assembly: GCF_030273125.1. Classification (NCBI taxonomy): domain Eukaryota; kingdom Metazoa; phylum Chordata; class Actinopteri; order Perciformes; family Serranidae; genus Centropristis; species Centropristis striata. The sequence goes on along the minus strand of NC_081533.1, from coordinate 1,395,235 downwards.
ACGAAAACTAGAATTGAAAAAACATTTTCGTTAACTGAAATAAAAATAAAAACAAGAGTTTAAAAAAAAAAACCATAACTAACTGAAACTGTATTTTGTGGTTCCAAAACTAACTAAAACTAACTGAAATTATAGTGAAAATGTCCTTCGTTTCCGTTTTCGTCAACTTTTTTCATCCGTAAACCTTTTTGGTTGATATGAAATCTATTTCATCTATCTGGTTTTATGACTTAATAAACTTATTGGGGCTGAGATGGATCAGACAAAGGAAATAAAGGAAACATTTATTGTGACCTTATTGTCATGGCCGAGCCGGTCCATTTGATACCTTTATAGTGTTTGTGACCAAAACTACTGGGAGGAGGAGGAGTCGACTGGAAAAACACGGGAGAAACGGAGAATAAAATCTAAGTTTAAGCCGGTTAATAATATATAGTGGCTCTATCAAGCCAACTCAACGACCAGCTGCCCAGTCCCCTGACCGGCCCACAGACAGACGCAGGAGTTTGAAGCGTCCTGAGTTCTCGGGGGAACCGACACCGAGCCGACCAGCTGCTGCACATGTTGCCTCATAAATCTCTCCACAGAGTTTTAATACGTTTGAGACCAGAGATTTGTTACTTCAGTTTAATGGTTTTATGTTTCTAACAAAACAAGAATACTGCAGCACAAGTTTACATGCTGCTTCTGTGTGTGTGTGTGTGTGTGTGTGTGTGTGTGTGTGTGTGTGTGTGGAGCAGTTATCAGAGGATCTAATAAGCGCTGATGAAAATAAATCACAGCCGGCTCAAACAGAGTTACAAACACTCAGCACTAAAAGACACATGTGTGTGTGTGTGTGTGTCTGTGTGTATGTTACTTAGTGTGTGTGTGTGTGTGTGTGTTACTTAGTGTGTGTGTGTGTCTGTGTGTGTGTCTGTGTATGTGTGTGTGTGTGTGTGTGTGTGTTATTTAGTGTGTGTGTGTGTGTCTGTGTGTGTTACTTAGTGTGTGTGTGTGTGTGTGTGTGTGTGTGTGTCTGTGAGTGTGTGTGTTACTTAGTGTGTGTGTGTGTGTGTGTCTGAGTGTGTGTCTGAGTGTGTGTATCTTAGTGTGTGTGTGTGTGTGTGTGTGTGTGTGTGTGTGTGTGAGTGTGTGTGTGTGTGTCTGTGAGTGTGTGTGTTACTTAGTGTGTGTGTGTGTGTGTGTGTGTGTGTGTGTCTGAGTGTGTGTGTGTGAGTGGGTGTGTGTGTGTGTGTGTCTGAGTGTGTGTGTGTGTGTGTGTGTGTGTGTGTGTATGTTACTTAGTGTGTGTGTGTGTGTGTTACTTAGTGTGTGTGTGTGTCTGTGTGTGTGTCTGTGTATGTGTGTGTGTGTGTGTTATTTAGTGTGTGTGTGTGTGTCTGTGTGTGTTACTTAGTGTGTGTGTGTGTGTGTGTGTGTGTGTCTGTGAGTGTGTGTGTTACTTAGTGTGTGTGTGTGTGTGTGTCTGAGTGTGTGTCTGAGTGTGTGTATCTGAGTGTGTGTATGTGTGTGTCTTAGTGTGTGTGTGTGTGTGTGTGTGTGAGTGTGTGTGTCTGTGAGTGTGTGTGTTACTTAGTGTGTGTGTGTGTGTGTGTGTGTGTGTGTGTGTGTCTGAGTGTGTGTGTGTGAGTGGGTGTGTGTGTGTGTGTGTGTGTGTGTGTGTGTGTGTCTGTGAGTGTGTGTTTCTGAGTGTGTGTATCTGAGTGTGTTTATGTGTGTGTCTTAGTGTTTGTGTGTGTGTGTGTGTGTGTCTGTATGTGTGTGTCTTAATGTGTGTGTGTCTGTATGTGTGTGCCTGAGGTGTAATGAGATATTAATAGTAACAACGTGTCATTAATGTCTCTGAGTCTGAACATGATGCTGCTGGTGATAATCACTGAACACTGATTAATATTTATAGACATGTTAACTTAAATTCCAAGGCTGAGTTCCTGTAAAAAGCTGGAGGAGATCTGCCTCCAGTCAGACCTCCACAGGTGTTGTTTTAGGTCCAGACCTCCAGACTCCACTGGCAGAAACACTGATTTTACCTCTCAGGTGTTTCCAGTCTACCTGCCTTTAACTGTTTCATTCAAAAATCTACATCAGACCACATGTGAAACCGTTTTCAGAACTAAGACTGTTATTACATTTACTGGCCTTCTGATGAAGCAGAACAGAAGGTTTCTATGTTCCTTTAGGGGGAAGTCTCAGGCCACGCCCCCTCTAATGTCTCAGGCCACACCCTCTCAAATGTCTCAGGCCACGCCCTCTCTAATGTCTCAGGCCAGGCCCTCTCTAATGTCTCAGGCCACGCCCTCTCTAAAGTCTCAGGCCACGCCCTCTCTAATGTCTCAGGCCACGCCCTCTCTAAAGTCTCAGGCCACGCCCTCTCTAATGTCTCAGGCCACGCCCTCTCTAATGTCTCAGGCCACGCCCTCTCTAATGTCTCAGGCCACGCCCTCTCTAATGTCTCAGGCCACGCCCTCTCTAAAGTCTCAGGCCACGCCCTCTCTAATGTCTCAGGCCACGCCCTCTCTAAAGTCTCAGGCTACGCCCTCTCTAAAGTCTCAGGCCACGCCCTCTCTAATGTCTCAGGTCACGCCCTCTCTAATGTCTCAGGCCACGCCCTCTCTAATGTCTCAGGCCACGCCCTCTCTACATTCTCAGGCCACGCCCTCTCTAATGTCTCAGGCCACGCCCTCTCTAAAGTCTCAGGCCACGCCCTCTCTAAAGTCTCAGGCCACGCCCTCTCAAATGTCTCAGGCCACGCCCTCTCTAAAGTCTCAGGCCACGCCCTCTCTAATGTCTCAGGCCATGCCCTCTCTAAAGTCTCAGGCCACGCCCTCTCTAAAGTCTCAGGCCACGCCCTCTCTAAAGTCTCAGGCCACGCCCTCTCTAAAGTCTCAGGCCACGCCCTCTCTAAAGTCTCAGGCCATGCCCAGTTTCGACCATGATCACATAATCAACGGATTAAACACGGAGACTCAACTGTGGTCGCTGTCACTAACTGTGCACAACGTCAGCAGCTGGTCATAAACAAACCAGCATGGCTAATTATGCACAGAGTCTCTGCTGATCAAAAACATCGTGATCATGAATTAACAGCATCACTAAAAACGTTCTTTTTCACTTGTGCACCGTTATGGTACAATGTTGCTACGGGCAACAAACCCCAAAAACTTTCACAAAAAAAAGAATTATAAAATTTCTTCAGATTATGTTTATTTAGTCTATTTTAGTCATGTCAACATTCAGACAAGAAATCGGTTAAAAAAGTTCAGTTTTTTGGGGTCATTTTGTGACTTTTTTGGGTAATTCAGTGTCTTTTTTGGTAATTTTACATGTTTTTTAGGGTCATTTTGTAATTTTTTAGGGTAATTAAGCGTCTTTTTTTTGTCATTTTACATGTTTTTTGGGGTCATTTTGTGGCTTTTTTGGTCTTTTTTGGGTAATTTAGTGTATTATTTGGTAATTTTTGGGTAATTTAGTGTATTATTTGGTAATTTTTCATGTTTTTTAGGGTCATTTTGTAACTTTTGGGGGTAATTTAGTGTCTTTTTTTGGTAGTTTTACATGTTTTTTGGGGTCCTTTTGTGACGTTTTTGGTCTTTTTTTGGGTAATATAGCTTCTTTTTTGGTAATTTTACAGGTTTTTTAGGGTCATTTTGTGACAAAGTTATGTATGGTTCCCTGTTGAAGCTACTGAATCTTTTACACGTTTATTAAAAAAATTATGTTAAAATTAATTTTAAAAACTCTCTTTTTTACTTGTGCCCCGTTATGGTACAATGTTGCCTACGGCCAACAAACCCCAAAAACTTAAAAAAAAAAGAAAAGAAAAAAAGATGATGTTTATTTAGTCTATTTTAATAGAAAAACCACTCCAGACATGTTTTCCTAACTGGCATCATAACGTGTACCATCGAGGGTTAAAAGCCACCTGGTCAATAACTGTAAACTCCGCCCGTCTCACCAGTTTTGTGTCCGACCATGTGAGTCCTCTCTGTGAAATCTCTGAGATATTTTGCGTGTGACCTCACGGCGAGCCGGGACGAGACGGACAGCTGAAGACGACATGATACGGCGTCGTGTCGCGCGGCGTGAATATGTGTGTGTGTCCAGTTCGAGTTACATCATCACACCTCGGTTTCATTTACAGCTGAGGAGAGTTTTCATCAGCGCCGAGGCATGTGTCCCTCCGCCCAAACACTCGACACCATCAGCTGATACTCAGACTTTTACTATTTTAGGACACTCAAAATACATTCGCTGCCTTCAAAAGTGTGGATTCTCCTGCCAGAGGAGCATGTAGAGGATTACTGGACATGTTTCAATGAGTTTTAATGCTTTCAGATTTCCTGTTCAATAACAGTCACCTAAACCGTCAGGACCTCCCCTGGACGTCACTCGAAGAGAAAAAGAGACAAAAAATTATCACAATGAACTATGAAAAGTGTCAAAGCAAACACAGAGACATATGATTACCAAAGAGACACAAAATGACCACAAAGAGACACAAAATGTCCCAAACATCTAGAAAGAGACAGAAGAGGTTCAGGATGACTATGACAAGGGTCAAAAAACCACAAAGACACACAGAATTACTACAGAGACACAAAGCAACTGGAAAGAAACTAAAAATGACTACAAAAGAGATTTATGACCAGAAAAATACTCAAAATGAACACAGACAAAAAAATGACCACAAAAGACACAGAAAGACCCAAAGCAGCTGAAAGAGATACTCAGAACAACAACAAGGAGATAAAATGACTAGAAAAATACTGGAAATGAACAAAACGACACAAAAGAGACACAAAGCAACTACAAAGATATTCAAATTGAACAACATAAGAGACACATAATGACAACAAAAACTAAATGACCACAAATTAAAAATAATCACAAAAAGACACAAAATGACCACAAGCAAAGAGACAATACAGAGACAATTTTTAAAAAAAAGATCCAAAACAACTACAAAAAGATTCAAAAATGACAACAAAGAGATTTAAAACTGCAACAAAGAAACACATAAAGACAACAAAAGACTCAAAACTGCAACAAAGAGATTCAATATAACTTCAAAGAGACTCAAACTGCAACAAAGAAACACATAAAGACAACAAAATACTCAAAACTGCAACAAAGACATTCAAAATGACAACAAAGAGACACAAATTCACAACAAAGATACTCTAAACTGCAACAAACAGACACAATAACGACAACAAAAACTAAATGACCACAAAAATATTAACAATAATCACAGAAAGACACAAGGTACTTATCACAAAATGACACAAAATGACCAAAAAAAGACCCAAAGCAACTACAAAGAGACAATATTCATGACACTTTGTAAACATAAATTCCATTTTATTCCAATTTTGAAAAAATAATTAATCAGAGAAATATAACTCCCTTTTTTTTTTTTTTTTTTTTTTTACGGTGTACGTCATTCTACTGTGTTATTCTGCAGAAAGACGTGTTTGAGTTGGAGTTCAAAGGGTTAATCTGCACAAAAACATGGAAAATAACATCCAGGTTGTTCCCGTTTATAGGAAAAAAAACCGTACAAAACATTTTATTGTGTTTACATCTTGAGTCTGTAACCTCCAGAGGAAACAGCAGAAACTGAAACAGCATCAGCATCAGCTGACTCAGCTGCTGTTGACTGAATGAAGTCTCTTCTACAGATTTGAGATCTTCTTCTCTGACTGTTGGACTCCGTTAGCTCATCCAGCTGTGACAAGAGTTTCTGGGTCAGAGTCGCTTTATTCAGAGTGACGGGACGTCATCGCACAGAGTCAGTGACATGAATGTTAAATTGCGTGTGAGCGAGAGTAAAGAGACGGAAGAAGAATAAAGAGACGGAAGAAGAGTAAAGAGAGAAGGTGGAGAGGAGAAGACCCAGCATCTATTGCTTCTATCGTTGTTTTGTGTCTCTTTGTTGTCGTCACTTTGGAATCGTTTTGGTCTTTTGTTGTCGTCTTTTGGGAAAAATAACTGTTTCTCCACATATTGAAGTATTGTCATGTTTTCAGCCTCTCCTGTCCTCTCCTCTCTGCTCTGTGTAAACAGATTTTCAGTAAATATTTGTCACGTGACAGACAAAATTACCAATAAAGACACTAAATGACCAAAAAATACCCCCAAAAATACACAAAATTACCAAAAATTACAAAAAAGACACAAAATTACCAAAAAGACACAAAATTATCAAAAAAGACACAACATTATAAACAAACACTAAATTAGCAAAAATTATCAAAAAAAGACACTAAACTAGCAAGAAAGACACAAAATTACAAAAAAAGGTTTAAAATGACAAAATTCACAAAAAACACAAAATTTTATACAAAAACTTATTGTACATGATGAGGTATTGTCATGTTTCCAGCCTCTCCTGTCCTCTCCTCTCCGCTCTGTGTAAACAGATTTTCAGTGAATATTTGTCACATGATGGACAAAATTACCAATAAAGACACTAAATAAGCAAAAATAAAGACATTAAATTAGCAAAAAAAGACACAAAATTACAAAAAGACGCAAAATTACAAAATTCACAAAATTCAAACGTATTATATTGTCATGTCTCCAGCCTCTCCTGTCCTCTCCTCTCTGCTCTGTGTAAACAGATTTTCAGTGAATATTTGTCACGTGATCGACAAAATTACCCAATAAAGACAATAAATTACCAAAAATTACCAAAAAAAAAATAAAATTAGCAAAAAAAGACACAAAATTAGCAAAAAGGCACTTAATTACCAAAAATTAGCAAAAAAGACACAAAATAACCAAAAAATACACAAAATTACTAAAAAATACACAAAATTACCAAAAATTAGCAAAAAAAGACACTAAATAAGCAAAAATAAAGACATTAAATTAGCAAAAAAAGACACTAAATTACAAAAAGACGCAAAATTACAAAATTCACAAAATTCAAACGTATTGTATTGTCATGTCTCCAGCCTCTCCTGTCCTCTCCTCTCTGCTCTGTGTAAACAGATTTTCAGTGAATATTTGTCACGTGATCAACAAAATTACCAATAAAGACACTAAATTACCAAAAATTACAAAAAAGAAATAAAATTTGCAAAAAAAGACACAGAATTACCAAAAAAATACACTAAATTAGCAAAAGGGCACTAAATTACCAAAAATGAGCAAAAAAGACACAAAATCAGCAAAAAAGACACAAAATTACCAAAAAAGACACAAAAATACCAAAAAAGACACTAAATTAGCAAAAAAGACATCAAATTCACAAAAAAACACAAAATTACTAAAAACATATCGTACATGATGAGGTATTGTTATGTTTCCAGCCTCTCCTGTCCTCTCCTCTCTGCTCTGTGTAAACAGCCTCTCCTGTCCTCTCCTCTCTGCTCTGTGTAAACAGATTCCCGTTGCTCTCAGCAGAATCAATCATGTCTTCAGTGTCTCTGAGGAGAATTTAATGTTTTTAACAGGATCTGGTTAATGTAAACAACTTTATTTTTGGACACGTTTTAACCCATTGACGCCGGGAAAGCATTACCGCATTTCTACCATTAAAGCCGGGAGCGCTGTTGCGTCACTCTACCATTAAGGCCGGGACAGCGGATATGTCATTTTGTAGTATTTGTATTTTTTTCCACCTATTTTCGGTCTCTTGGCCAATGAAATGCATCAGAATCATGATCAGAATACATGCGGGAGTGTCACAATGCAAAATCGGACTTTTCCAGAACTTTGAAATCACGGAGGAAGACGACTATAGCAGAGAAAACAGCGCCGATGATTTAATTGCTGATCCGGACTTTGAACCCTCGGAACCAATCGACCGGCATTTATGGATGAGGAATACGTTTTTAGACGACATATTTTCACCGAAGAACAGACAGATTTGTGGCCATCTGGAGATAATAATAATATTATTAATAATATATTAATATTAATAATAATAATAATAATAATAATAGGCTAATTGATTGTGATGATGATATATAAGAAATCATGACTGTTTATGTCTTATATTACTTTATGCGTCGTTGAGTACCCTGAAAAGTGCAATATATAAAATGTTTTATTATTATTTATTATTATTATTATTATTATGATATTTTTTTTAATTATTACAGTAGGCTAATGAGAACTATGTCTTGTTCTTCCAGTGGTCATATCATGTTAGCATCTTGCTAATGGGCATGTATTAGTATATTGCATAGGATTTTTTATTCAGACAAATGTAACATTTGCTGAGTTTGTTGATTTTTAAAAATACTTTATTGAAGGTTTGGACAAATAAACTCAACTTCGTATGAAAGCCACGGGTATAAGCTCTCAAATACTTTTTGAATTTCATTTTTATCTGCTCCAGAGGCTGAAAAATCTATTATTTAGTAGGTGTTGAATTTCCAGAAAAACTTCAGGTTTTAGGGGGTCATTTGAAAATCGCCCAGAGGTTTTCCAGGCATTTTTTTCCAGGCGCTTTAGGCCTTAATGGGTTAAATGAGACTTGTAGAATAAAGTGATTCTGACAGAAATATCACAATTTTAAGCTTCATTTCGGTGACTTAGGAACTAAAGTTTACTAACAATCTGTTCATGGACTGTCAGCAAAGTTCAAATTCAGATGATAATGCCTGTTTTTACAGTTTACTTCTATGATAAACTGTGTATTTTTGGTGTTTACAAAAAAAAAAAAAAAGAAAACCTCCTTTTTTAATGGTGGGGTTCAAAAATATGCGTTTATCCAAAAGGAAAACTGGTGGAAAGACAAAGAGTGAAGAAGAAATGATTAAAGCAATAATGTTAGAAAGAAGAGAAAAGAACAGTGTAACAACATGGAGATAAAAGCAGTAGCTGCTGGGTTAAATCCACCTGTTCCCTCTTTCTAAAACACACCTGTCACCCTGTAAAAATCAGAACCCTCTCAAACATTTACGAGCTGTTCGCTCATATGGCGAGTGTGTCCTGGAGGCTAAATGTGTGTGTGACGCGCTGCAGAGGTCTCAGTTCAAGGTCTGTTTGTTCCTGACTTCAACCTGAGATAAACTCCCAGACCTTCAACTGGACAGGAGACGCAAAATGACCACAAAGAGACTCAAAACTGCAACAAAGAAACAAAAACTGTATACAAAAATTCAAAACGGCAACAAAGAGACCCATAAAGCAACAAAGAAACACAACATAACAACAAAGAGACTCAAAACAGCAACAAAGAGACAAAGCATCCATAGAAAAATTCCGAACGGCAACAAAAAGACTCAAAACAGCAACAAGGAAACAAAAATGAATGCAAAAATTCCAAACGGCAACAAAGAGACAAAACATCTAGAGAAAAATTGAAAACAGCAACAAAAAATCCTAACGGCAACAAAGAGGCTCGAAATACCAACAAGGAGACTCAAAATGACAACAAGAAGACTCAAAACGGCAACAAAGACTCAAAATGACAACAAAGAGACTCAAAACAGCAACAAGGAAACAAAAAATGTATACAAAGACTCAAAATGGCAACAAAGAGAATCAAAAAGCAACAAATAAACACAAAATAACAACACAGAGACTCAAAACGGCAACAAAGAGACATGAAACAACTACAAAGAGACTCAAAAGGAAAATCTCAGTCAATTTCTGTCTTCAAGAGTTATTAATGAAATTACAAGACAGAACGGCTCGAAATCGTCTGGTCAACATGCAAATTTCATAAAATATGTCTGCAACACACTCAAACATCTCCGACTTTGATTTAACCCACATATCCCCATATTTCAAAATAAAAGCCTGGACAAATCTCCGACAGGGGACCTTTAACCTTCTGTTTTGTAGCTAAACCTAAAGTTTAAGAACAGTGGAGTCGGATCAGAAGGAACTCATGTTGTCATTATAGAGGGAAGTTAAAAACAGAGAATTCTTTAAAAAAACAAAAAAAACCTTTAGATTTAGATTTTACATAATTTATCTGGTTTTAAGAGTTAATTTCTTATTTTAAGTGTTCAACATGCTTATTTCTAGATTTAATAATCTTACTTTAAGAAATCTTGTCAAGGTAAATTATCTGTCCATGCAGCAAGATCATTTCCCTCAGATTTACTGTTTGATCTGGTTTTTAGACTAAACACCTTTATTACAGTGAGTGTTTTGTCTTTTAATTTGAAGGAGTTGTCACTAAATGTCACTTCAATAATGTGAATCTGCTGAAACGACCTGATTAGTTCAACCTTTACCACCAATGTGTTCCAAAAGAGAAGCTCCACTATAAACAACACATGGATATAAATGTCAACGCAGCAATAACGACGTGTGTGTGTGTGTGTGTGTGAGATTCATGCTTTATGTGAATTGTGCTACAAGCATCAGATGACAGAGATGTGATAAAACCTGAAAATAGAGACAAGGAGGACATGAAGGTAAATCTGATTTACTCTCACCATCTCACACACACACACACACACACGCACACTAGTATAAACACTCCTAAATCCAGCCGTCTAAATCCACAGTAACAGAGCTCAGAGCAAAGCCTTGCTTCAGACCCAAGCTATTTCACACCTGACATAAAAAAACATCTCCAGCACACACACACACACACACACACACACACACGCGCACGCACACACACACACGCACGCACACACACACACACACACACACACACACACTCGACTCTTTCCTTCTATTCTTTAACTTCTCAGTTTATTCCTTCTACGCTTCTACAAAACCCAGCAAAGGTCTATAATGGCCTCAACACACACACACACACACACACACACACACACACACACACACACACACGGTAATAAACTCTCTCCGGGGTGTCGTCTGTCCAAGGAAAACTATTAAAAGCTTCTTTTTTTTATGAACAGTTTATGACTTATTTCACTTATTTAGTAGGTTTTAAGCTACAAGGAGACAATTTTTTTTTTTTTTGAAAGACCCAAAACAACTACAAAAAGATTCAAAATGACAACAAAGATACTCCAAACTGCAACTAAGGAGGAGTTTTAACTGGTTCTGACACACTGCTAGTTGACCACTGATGCCTTTATAAGACCTGGAGCAGCAAACAAGACCATCAGAGAGAAGATGAGCTATTTCTAGCTATAAAGCTATAAAGCTAGATGAGGTGATTCACGGAGCGGAAGAGTCTACGTTTACATTTTCCCAGCAGGCAAAGTTTATCAGTTTAAAGATGAAGCTGTTAAAACTCACCTGCTCTGGAAAAAAAAGGGGTTTAGTCTAAAACCAGATCAAACAGTAAGTCTGAGGGAAATGATCTTGCTGCATGGACAGATAATTTACCTTGATAAGATTATTAAATCTAGAAATAAGCATGTTGAACACTTAAAATAAGAAATTAACTCTTAAAACAAGATCAATTATGTAAAATCTAAATCTAAATTTTTTTTTTTTTTTTTGGTAAGAACCAAATAATCATCAGGTCACTCTGCTCGGGCCAGTTCATCACTGCTGGCAGCTTTCATTTAATTTCTTATTTTAAGTGTTCAACATGCTTATTTCTAGATTTAATAATCTTAATTTAATAAATCTTGTCAAGGTAAATTATCTGTCCATGCAGCAAGATCATTTCCCTCAGATTTACTGTTTGATCTGGTTTTAAAACAGCTTTATTTGCAGAGCAGGTGAGTTTTAACAGCTTCATCTTCAGACACCTTTTCTGCAGTGAACCAGGTTAGAGGTTCGAGGTCAACAACTCTATTCGACTGCATATAAACAAAAGGACTGATAACATTTTCAACTGAGGAGGAGGAAATATAACAACAAATCACTGAAATCAGTTGAGAAACATGGATGTTAGAGTCCTTTTCATCCAGAGGAGAAGCTGCTCCTGTTTTCTTGCACTGGTTTACATTTCAGTCTCGCCCTGACCAGCAAAATCACTTTAGATCTTGTTTTTTTCTAGAAAATCTCATCTAATTAAAAGACTAACTGACCAAGAGGGAGCAGCTCTAGTCTATGACTCTCTGGGCCAAATGGATGAAGCAGAACCAGGTCATTTTAGACACGGGAGTCACGTTTTTTTTAGCTTCATGCACCACTGAGCAGCCTTCATAGGAATGAATGGCCTCCCGACTCCTCTTTATACATCCATATTATGAACAAACCAAAGTCGGAAGAACTAATTTCTGACATAAACTTCACGTAGATGTTAAATCCTTGAATATAAAAACAAATTATTAGAATCGAGTGAGAAATGTAGATGTTAAACTGGTTTTACAGTCTTGCCCAGTTCAATCTGGTGACAAAGTTGAATTATGAGCCAACGGCTGATGCGACATCTCTGTATAAATCTCTATGAAAGGGCTGGAAGAAACTCTCACACTCGACTAATTGATAAGTTGAACTTAAATGTCAGATCAGTGCACACTTTAAATCTTGTGTTCACCAAAAGTGGCTCATAAATTTCCCACAAATACGTCATTCAGCATGAAAAAATTACCAAAAAAAGACTAATGGACTAAAAAAAAAATCTAAACAACCATCAGAAACAGCTGATTAATAGACTAGTTGACTAAGAGTGGGCAGCAGAACCAGGTCATTTTATACACGGTAGTCAAACCTTTTTGGCTTCATGCACCACTGAGCAGCTTTCATAGGAATGAATGGCCTCCCACCTCCTCTTTATACATCCATATCATGAACACACTGAGGTCGGAAGAATTACTTTCTGACATAAACTTCACGTAGATGTTAAATCCTTGAATATAAAAACAAATTATTGAAATCGAGTGAGAAATGTAGATGTTATACTGGTTTTTTACTGCTGCCACCCTTGTTCACTCCTACTTCAATATGGCGGCAAAGTTGACTTATGAGCCAAAGGCCGATGCTGCGTCTCTGTATAAATCTCTATGAAAGGGCTAAAAGAAACTAAAGAAACTCTTATATTCATGTGATTTTACGGACTTATCAACTAGTTGACTTAATCAACAGATCAGTAAAGCTGAGAGCAAACTTTAAATCTTGTGTTCACCAAAAGTGGCTCATAAATTTCCTACAAATACGTCATTCAGCAGGAAAAAATACCAAAAGAAGATGGGACACCATAGAGTGGACAGAACCAGGTCATTTTAGACACGGAAGTCAAACCTTTTTGGCTTCATGCACCACTGAGCAGCCTTCATAGGAATGAATGGCCTCCCGCCTCCTCTTTATACATCCATATTATGAACAAACCAAAGTCAGAAGAACTAATTTCTGACATAAACTTCACGTAGATGTTAAATCCTTGAATATAAAAACAAATTATTAGAATCGAGTGAGAAATGTAGATGTTATACTGGTTTTACAGTCTTGCCCAGTTCAATCTGGTGACAAAGTTGAATTATGAGCCAAAGGCCGATGCGACATCTCTTTAAAAATCTCTATGAAAGGGCTGAAAGAAACTAAAGAAACTCTTATATTCAAATGATTTTACGGAGCAATCAATCACGGAAGTCAAACCTTTTTGGCTTCATGCACCACCAGTGGGCAACTTTCATAGGAATGAATGGCCTCCCGCCTCCTCTTTACACATCCATATCATGAACACACTGACATCAGAAGAATTACTTCCAACTCTGTAAATCTCTCTGAGGTTCATGTGAGTGAACCAGTGGACTTGAAGGAGCTCTGTGCCGTTTCTTTCTGGTATAAAACTGATTTAACTCTCTCTCTCTCTCTTAGATCAATCAATTAAAGCTCAATCTGAAACCACTTGAATAAATCTTTAGTAACCCGTTACGCTTCATGCTACTCCTGTGTGTGGCGGGACAGAATGTGTGACATCAGAAGAAGACCTTTAACCCTCTAGAGTCCATGAAAACAACCTGCACATGAAGGAAAGACAGAAAATGAAGCAACATTGAGTCTCTCCATCAGCTTCCAAATAAACTTCTGGCTTCAAACTCCATAACAGATTTATTTTGATGATATTCGGCCAAGTAAAACTGGAGATAATGTCAAATATATTTAGTATCAAAAATAGAACTAGATATTATCCTCATTTTACCTGTTATATGTTATATATGTATTTCATGTTTGCAGTATTTAAAATTCTGTGTTTTGAAACATCATTTTCAAGATCAGATTTGATGTTTTTTTTGTTTCTTTTGGGTTCAACATTTTGATCAAGTAAGTCAAAGTTAAAAGTTAATTATCAGGACATAAAGGAGAGGTAACGGTGATAAAACTGACACCAACATGAAGATTTTGAACAGATTTTTTAACGGACATAACAGCCAAAGGTTTCAGACGGTTAAAGCTTGGAGGTTTTCACAGTCGAGGCTCCTTCACAGACGTCCACAGACACAGTTGTCTTCTAGTTTTAGCTTGAGGCTCGCCGGGGTTAATCCCACGGGACTATTTCACACGTGCTAATTGCTCCGTATGCACACATGGCCGTAGGAGAATGTGCTCGCTTTAAACTCACTGTGGATGGAACGACAACATTAGCAACATTTAGCAACATGGCGGGAAAAGATGTTTCCTCTTAGTCCGGTTGTTGGGCAAATAAAGACAGAAAATACTAATTAACTTCATGCATTTCTAAGTGTGTTGCAGGCAGAAGTTTGTAAACGAGCTGCAGGTTAATAAAGTGTTTGTGCTCACCGGCGTGCAGCGTCGACGCCGTTGTTGCTGTTTGAGATGTTGCTGGTTTTTCCCGCGGTCCAGTTAAAGGAGCCACTGCTGATCTTTGGTGTTGTTGGGTCCGCTGAGCCTCGCTGCCGAGAACCCCGGGCCGCCTTTTCCTCCAGCATGGCCCAAAACACACACAGGACTACAAGCAAACACACACACAGTTAAACAACACACTCTTTCTTCATGCCTCTCATCGCACACATCACACTTTGGCTTCCTTTGGCTGGAAAGCATGAAAAAGAGGACTTTTCTCTTGCTGATTTGTTAAAAAAAAGAGGTAAAATCCAAAAGTAATTCCAGAGGAAAGTATTCCTGATGTAAGAAATCCTTCTGGAGAATTAAGGGTCCACCTTCACAGGCTGGAGATAGATAGATAGATCATTATGGTCCAAGTTTTGGATTTAAAGGTTAAAAAGAAAAAGAAAAAATGAAAATAAACGTGTGAAAGAAAAAAAGACGAGTCAGTGAATTTTCCAGCCAGGAATCCGGAATTTTAACCGAGGTGTTCCGGAAAACCAGTGTGTCACATTTCCGAAGGGCTTTAGAGCGTCGAGAGGCTCAGAGACACACACACACACACACACACACACACACACACACTGAGCCAGCAGCTGGAGGAGAGAGAGAGAGAGAGAGAGAGTCTATATAATATATAAAAGGAGGGTCACTTATATAAATAAATATCACTTATGACAACTTCTATACCAAAATATTGTTTTTTTGCTCTCACTGTGTCTTTGTATTTCACTGCAATATATAAAATCTCTATAAATCTAAAAGTCCTGCAGATCTTTGGAATCAACAAAGACTTTTTAAATAATTTTGTGTATTTTTTTTTGTAATTTTGTGTCTTTTTAAAATAATTTTGTATCTCTTTTAGTAATTTTGTGTCTTTTTTGGGTCATTTTGTGTCTTTTTAAAAAAAAAAATAATGTGTCTTTTTAAAAAATAATTTTGTGTTATTTTTTGGTAATTCTGTGTCTTTCTTTGGTCATTTTGTGTCTTTTTTAAAATCATTTAGTTTTTTTTTTGTAATTTTGTGTCTTTTTTGGGTAATATTGTGTCTTTTTTAAATAGTTTTATGCTCTTTTTTGGTTATTTTGTGTCTTTTTCATATAATTTTATGTTCTTTTTTTAGTAATTAAGTGTTTTTTTTAAATACTTATAAAATATAAAATCTCTATAAATCTATAAGTTCTGCAGCTCTGTGGAATCAACACAATCATGACTAGAAGTGGAAACAACTCAAACAGTCTGTGCAGAAAAACACAGTTAGAATGACAGAAATCATCACCTGGAAGAAATGATCTAAAACCACCAATTTAGCATAAATGAACAACAGACAATCAACTGAACTCTGCAAATACAAACTAAACCACAAGGGGGCAGAATTCACTCTGTTATTTCTCTCTGAGAAGCATCAACAGTTTGTGTCTGCAGAGCCGGAGACTGCAGATCTGGACCTCTGGTCAGTCACTGCAGGGGCCTCAAACTCTAATTACCTGGGGGCCGCTGGAGCCACTATCACAATGACCAAAAGAAGACACACAGTTACTAAAAACAGACACACAGTTACTAAAAACAGACACAAAGTTACTAAAAACAGACACAAAGTTACTAAAGACAGACACACAGTTACTAAAACAGACACACAGTTACTAAAAACAGACACACAGTTACTAAAAACAGACACAAAGTTACTAAATTACTAAAAAAAAGACACAATCTATTTAAAAAAGAAACAAAATGACAAAAAAGACACAGAATGATAAAAAAAAGACACAAAGTTACAAAAAAAAGACAGATTATTTTAAAAAAGACACAAAATGACCAAAAAAAAGACACAAACTGACTGAAAAAACACTAATTTACTTAAAAAATACACAAAATTACAAAAGAAGACACAAAATGATCAAAAAAGAAACAAAATTGTTTTGAAAAGACTCAAAATTACAAAAAAAAGGAGAAATGTCTGCATGGAGCACAGCTGCTGACAGATGTGCAGGTGACAGGTGTGCAGCTGACAGATGTGCAGCTGACAGGTGTGCAGCTGACAGATGTGCAGCTGACAGATGTGCAGCTGACAGGTGTGCAGCTGACAGGTGTGCAGGTGACAGATGTGCAGCTGACAGATGTGCAGCTGACAGGTGTGCAGCTGACAGATGTGCAGCTGACAGATGTGCAGCTGACAGATGTGCAGCTGACAGTTCCTCCTGGCTCCCTGAGCCTCCATCTGATCCTCCCTCACTCACGTCCTGAGTGTCCTGGACACATCCACAGTGATCTAAACTTTAGATTTCCTCATTAATACATGTTGGTCACTATTCAGATGTGGTAAAATGAGGTACTTTCATTGCATGCATCCCAGGTATCGGCATAGAAACACACTTCAGCCCTGCTGAAAGAACCTCTGTCGCTTCAGCACAACTTGTCTGCTCTTTGGTTATTTGTCTTAAAATGTTTTCCATGTGAGGCCAGAGTGGAACAACTTCACCTCCAGCCACGGAGAGGGGAAAAGTGTGAAGGGGAACATTAATTAATTAATAATTTTGTGTCTTTTTTTAATAAGTCTGTCTTTTTTGGTAATTTTGTGTCTTTTTGTAATAATTTTGTGTCTTTTTTAGTAATTCTGTGTCTTTTTTGGTAATTTTGTGTCTTTTTGTAATAATTTTGTGTCTTTTTAAGTAATTTTGTGTCTTTTTTAAAATAATTTTGTGTCTTTTTCAGTCATTTTGTGTCTTTTTTAAAGTGATTTAGGTTTTTTTCTGTCATTTTGTGTCTTTTTTTCTTTGTAATTTTGTGTCTTTTTTTGGTCATTTTGATACTGCCTCCAGTGGCCCCCAGGTAAATTGAGTTTGAGACCCCTGATTTAGACCAACGTCTTTCCACTTGTTGCCTCTGTCACGCTAACACAAACCACAGTCCTGTTATCTGTCGTCTGCCAGCTTCTGATCAAGTGATCAGTTTCACAGAAATGCACTTCAGAGAAGTCTAAATGTCATCTTCAGTGTATTTAAAGGCCGACTTCATCTGTGTCCCTTGTTGTGTTTTTAAACTGGAAATGCCCACTCATCGAATCACATCTATGATTATTTTAATTTAACATACTTTGTATTTGCAGCCTGAGGGTCAGAGTTCAAACTCCCCCTGCAGACGATCAGGACAAACCACAGTCCTGTTATCAGTCATCTGTCTTCAGCTTCTTTTCACGTCAGTGTTTGGACGGGAACTCAATACCACAACTCCCCTCTGTGTCACTTCTATGCAGACTCTAGCCTGGATCTCAAACTGGCGGCCTGCGGGCCAATTGTGGCCCTCCGGATGATATTTTATGGCCCCCACCTTGATATGAAAGTTTAATGTGAGTTTTATATGAATGGCACTTTACCGTGTTGTGTGTGGAAGGTCCCTTTAAGTACTTTTTTGGGGTAATTTTGTGTTTTTTTCAATAATTTTGTGTCTTTTTAAATAATTTTGTGTCTTTTTGAATAATTGTGTCTTTATGAATAATTTTGTGTCTTTTTTGGTAATTTTGTGTTTTTTAAAATACGTTTGTGTCTTTTAATAATTTTGTGTCTTTTTCAATAA
The DNA here is from genome assembly GCF_030273125.1 of Centropristis striata. Classification (NCBI taxonomy): domain Eukaryota; kingdom Metazoa; phylum Chordata; class Actinopteri; order Perciformes; family Serranidae; genus Centropristis; species Centropristis striata. The sequence goes on along the minus strand of NC_081533.1, from coordinate 1,377,028 downwards.
TTATGTGTCTTTTTTAACAATTGTGTGTCTTTTTTGGTAATTTTGTGTGTTGTTTTAATAATTGTGTGTCTTTTATAATCATTTTGTGTCTTTTTTAGTAATTGTGTGTCTTTTTCAATAAGTTTGTGTCTTTTTTGGTAATTTTGTCTCTCTTTTAAATAATTTTGTGTCTTTTTAAATAATTGTGTCTTTTTTAATATTTGTGTGTCTTTTTTAATAATTGTGTCTTTTTCAATATTTGTGTGTCTTTTTAAATAATTTTGTGTCTTTTTTAATAATTTTGTGTCTTTTTCAATATTTGTGTGTCTTTTTAGTAAGTTTGTGTCTTTTTTGGTAATTTTGTGGGGTTTTTTTGGTATTTTTTTTCTTTTTAAGTAATTTGTTTTTTTTTCTGTTATTCTGTGTATTTTTCTGTCATTTTGTGTATATTTTTGGGTCATTTTGTGCCCTTTTTGTCGTTTTGTGTCTTTTTAAAGTAATTTAGTGTTTTTTCAGTCATTTTTCTGTCTTTTTTTGTAATTTTGTGTCTCTTTTTGGTCATTTTGATACCTCCTCCAGTGGCCCCCAGGTAATTCGAGTTTGAGACCCCTGATTTAGACCAATGTATTTGGACTTGTTGCCTCCGTCAGGGTCACCATGCACCAGATTACAGACAACATTTAGTTGGAGCTCTACTGATATGATCACAGGAAATGATCAGCTGACACTGACAGCTTTAATCTGATAGGAGCGTCTCAGCCTGCCCTGGTTGTAATGCTAACACAAACCACAGTCCTGTTATCTGTCATCTGTCTTCAGCTTCTTTTCACGTCAGTGTTTGGACGGGAACTCAATACCACAACTCCCCTCTGTGTCACTTCTACACAGACTCTAGCCTGGATCTCAAACTGGCGGCCTGCGGGCCAATTGTGGCCCTCGGGACGATATTTTGTGGTCCCCACCTTGATATGAAAGTTTAATGTGAGTTTAATATGAATGGTACTTTACCGTGTTGTGTGTGGAAGGTCCCTTTAATTACTTTTTTGGGGTAATTTTGTGTCTTTTTAAATAATTTTGTGTCTTTTTTAATAATTGTGTCTTTTTCAATAATTTTGTGTCTTTTTTGGTAATTTTGTGTTTTTTAATAATTTTGTCTTTTTTAATAATTGTGTGTCTTTTATAATCATTTTGTGTCTTTTTCAATAAGTTTGTGTCTTCTTTTGGTAATTTTGTGTCTTTTTTTGGTAATTTTGTGTCTTTTTAAAATAATTTTGTGTCTTTTTTAATAATTGTGTGTCTTTTTTAATATTTTGTGTCTTTTTTAACAATTGTGTCTTTTTTAATAATTGTGTGTCTTTTTCAATAAGTTTGTGTCTTTTTTGGTAATTTTGTGTCTTTTTTAAATAATTTTGTCTTTTTTAATATATGTGTGTCTTTTTTAATATTTGTGTGTCTTTTTTAATAATTGTGTCTTTTTCAATATTTGTGTGTCTTTTTAAATAATTTTGTGTCTTTTTTAATAATTTTGTGTCTTTCAATATTTGTGTGTCTTTTTCAATATTTGTGTGTCTTTTTAGTAAGTTTGTGTCTTTTTTTGTAATTTTGTTGTTTTTTTGGGGTATTTTTTTTCTTTTTTTTGGTAATTTTGTGGGGTTTTTTTTGTATTTTTTTCTTTTTAAGTAATTTGTTGTTTTTTTTCTGTTATTCTGTGTATTTTTCTGTCATTTTGTGTTTATTTTTGGGTCATTTTGTGCCCTTTTTGTCATTTTGTGTCTTTTTAAAGTAATTTAGTGTTTTGTCAGTCATTTTTTTTTTTTTTTTTTTGTAATTTTGTGTCTTTTTTGGGTCATTTTGATACTGCCTCCAGTGGCCACTGGGTAATTCGAGTTTGAGACCCCTGATTTAGACCAACGTATTTGGACTTGTTGCCTCCGTCAGGGTCATCATGCACCAGATTACAGACAACATTTAGTTGGAGCTCTACTGATATGATCACAGGAAATGATCAGCTGACACTGACAGCTTTAATCTGATAGGAGCGTCTCAGCCTGCCCTGGTTGTCATGCTAGCACAAACCACAGTCCTGTTATCTGTCATCTGTCTTCAGCTTCTTTTCATGTCAATGTTTGGGCGGGAACTCAATACCACAACTCCCCTCTGTGTCACTTCTACGCAGACTCTAGCTCAGCGTGACGTCACCAGAACAAGATACAGATACGGACAGAAGGCTCGGTCCGTATAACTGAGCCCTGAAGACACCTGGTGGACAGATAGGACACAGCAGCAGAAGGACCTGGAGAGGTGGAGCTGATAGGAGGGACAGAGAGGCAGGATGTGACGGAGTGAAGCTCCTCCTCCCTCTGTACGCAGATATACAGTGAGAACAGCAGTGGGACAGTCAGAGCAGAGAGACGCCTACCTGAAGATGGATCACCTGGTGCTGCTGCTGCTGCTGCTGCTGTGGAGCTCAGGTAGGACCACTCTTTAACATGATGTGTTATTATTCTAATGATCTGTAGTGAATCTTTACATCAGAGAACAAACTGCTCACACACACCAACATCAAGCTTTGATTCTCTTCTTCTGGTTATTTCATTATTATTAAAATTAATCATATTTATATTCAGTAATCATCTCAGATGGACTAATCAGTTAAAAGCTTAAATAGACTAAAATCTTTAATGCATCTGAAAACAAAACATTCACAGCTTCAGATCAATTTCAAAATAAAAGACATTAAGTATGAGTTGATATGAATAAAGGAAAACATCCTGAAGCTTTATGAAGAACTACTGAAAGATCAAATCATGTGATAGTCAGTGACAGTGATACTTTTAATGTCCATATTGATAATGTGTTGAAAAGGATGAGAACAAAATAGTTTTTTGTTTGAGGCCAGAGTGGAACAACTTCACCTTCAGCCACAGAGAGGGAAAAAGTGAAGAGATCAAAACTCCAGCAACACTTTGTAGTAATCAGAACAACATTTGTTGTATATAAAAACATTATTTCAGATCAGGGGTCTCAAACTTGCGCCCATTGTGGCCCTCCTGACGATATTTTGTGGCCCCCAACTTGATATGTAAGTTTAATGTGAGTTTTATATGAATGGCACTTTCCCGTGTTGTGTGTGGAAGGTCCCTTTAATTACTTTTTTTGGTAATTTTGTGTCTTATTTTTTGGTAATTTTGTGTCTTTTTTAATAATTTTGTATTTTTTTTTTAATACCTTTGTGTCTTTTTTAATAATTTTGTGTCTTTTTTAATAATTCTGTGTCTTTTTTAATAATTTTGTGTCTTTTTCAATACGTTTGTGTCTTTTTAATAATTTTGTGTCTTTTTTAGTAATTGTGTGTCTTTTTTGGTAATTCTGTGTATTTTTTTGGTCATTTTGTGTCTTTTAAAAATAATTTTGTGTCTTTTTCAGTCATTTTGTGTCTTTTTTTGGTCATTTTCTGTCTTTTTAAAATAATTTTGTAACTTTTTTTTTTTTTTTTTAGTAATTTTTTGTCTTTTTGTGGTCATTTTGATACTGCCTCCAGCGGCCCCCAGGTAGTTTGAGTTTGAGACCCCTGATTTAGACCAACGTGTTTCCACTTGTTGCCTCCGTCAGGGTCATCATGAACCAGATTACAGACAACATTTAGTTGGAACTCGACTGATATGAAGACCGGAAATGATCAGCTGTCAGTGACAGCTTTAATCTGATAGGAGTGTCTCAGCCTGCCCTGGTTGTCACACTAACACAGACCACAGTCCTGTTATCAGTCATCTGTCTTCAGTTTCTTTTCACGTCAGTGTTTGGACGGGAACTCAATACCACAACTCCCCTCTGTGTCACTTGTACGCAGACTCTAGCCTGGATCTCAAACTCTCGGCCCGCGGGCCAATTGTGGCCCTCGTGATGATATTTTGTGGCCCCCACCTTGATATGGAAGTTTAATGTGAGTTTTATATGAATGGCACTTTACAGTGTTGTGTGTGGAAGGTCCCTTTAATTACTTTTTTTGGGTAATTTTGTGTCTTTTTTTGTGTGGTAATTTTTTTAAATAATTGTTGTTGTTTTTAATAATTTTCTCTTTTTTATTACTTGTGTGTATTTTTCAATAAGTTTGTGTCTTTTTTAATAATTGTGTGTCTTTTTTAATATTTGTGTGTCTTTTTTAATAATTTTGTGTCTTTTTTAATAATTGTGTGTCTTTTTTGATAATTTTTTGACTTTTTTAATAATTGTGTCTTTTTCAATAAGTTTGTGTATTTTTTTGGTAATTTTGTGTCTTTTTTAATAATTATGTCGTTTTTAATATTTGTGTGTCTTTTTGAATCATTTTGTGTCTTTTCAAATAATTTTGTGACTTTTTTAATAATTGTGCCTCTTTTTCAATTAGTTTGTGTCTTTTTTAAATACTTTTGTGTATTTTTTAATAATTGTGTGTTTTTTTTAATAATTTTGTGTCTCTTTTAATAGTTGTGTCTTTTTCAATAAGTTTGTGTCTTTTTTTAATAATTTTGTGTCTTCTTCAATAAGTTTGTGTCTTTTTTAAATAATTTTGTGTCTTTTTTAATATTTGTGTGTCTTTTTTAAATAATTTTGTGTCTTATTTAATAATTGTGTGTCTTTTTCTATCATTTTGTGTCTTTTTTAATAATTGTGTCTTTTTTAATATTTGTGTCTTTTTTTAATAATTTTGTGTTTATTTTAATAATTTTGTGTGTTTTTTAATAATTGTGTCTTTTTCAATAAGTTTGTGTCTTTCTTTGGTAATTTTGTGTCTTTTTTAATAATTGTGTCTTTTTTAATATTTGCGTGTCTTTTTTAATAATTGTTTGTCTTTTTTAATAATTGTGTCTTTTTTAATATTTGTGTGTCTTTTTTTAATAATTTTGTGTCTTTTTAAATAATTTGGTGACTTTTTTAATAATTGTGCCTCTTTTTCAATTAGTTTGTGTCTTTTTTTGGTAATTTTGTGTCTTTTTTAAATAATTTTGTGTATTTTTTAATAATTGTGTGTTTTTTTTTATAATTTTGTGTGTCTTTTTTAAATAATTTTGTGTCTTATTTAATAATTGTGTGTCTTTTTCTATCATTTTGTGTATTTTTTTAATAATTGTGTCTTTTTTAATATTTGTGTCTTTTTTTAAATAATTTTGTGTCTTTTTTAATCATTTTGTGTGTTTTTTTATATTTGTGTGTGTTTTTTAATAATTGTGTCTTTTTCAATAAGTTTGTCTTTTTTTGTAATTTTCGGTCTTTTTTAATAATTTTGTGTCTTTTTTAATATTTGTGTCTTTTTTAATAATTGTGTCTTTTTTAATATTTGCGTGTCTTTTTAAATAATTTTGTGTCTTTTTTTAATAATTTTGAGTCTTTAATATTTGTGAGTCTTTTTTAATAATTTTGTGTCTTATTAAATAATTTTGTGTCTTATTAAATAATTTTGTGTCTTTTTTAATAATTGTGTCTTTTTAAATAATTTTGTGTCTTTTTTAATAATTTTGTGTGTTTTTTAATATTTGTGTGTTTTTTAATAATTGTGTCTTTTTCAATAAGTTTGTGTCTTTTTCTATCATTTTGTGTCTTTTTTAATAATTGTGTCTTTTTTAATATTTGTGTCTTTTTGAAAAATTGTGTGTTTTTTTAATAATTGTGTGGTTTTTTTTATAATTTTGTGTCTCTTTTAATAGTTGTGACTTTTTCAATAAGTTTGTGTCTTTTTTTAAATAATTTTGTGTCTTTTAATATTTGTGTGTCTTTTTCTATCATTTTGTGTCTTATTTAATAATTGTGTGTCTTTTTCTATCATTTTGTGTATTTTTTAAATAATTGTGTCTTTTTTAATATTTGTGTCTTTTTTTAAATAATTTTGTGTCTTTTAATATTTGTGTGTCTTTTTCTATCATTTTGTGTCTTATTTAATAATTGTGTGTCTTTTTCTATCATTTTGTGTATTTTTTTAATAATTGTGTCTTTTTTAATATTTGTGTCTTTTTTTAAATAATTTTGTGTCTTTTTTAATCATTTTGTGTGTTTTTTTATATTTGTGTGTGTTTTTTAATAATTGTGTCTTTTTCAATAAGTTTGTCTTTTTTTGTAATTTTCGGTCTTTTTTAATAATTTTGTGTCTTTTTTAATATTTGTGTCTTTTTTAATAATTGTGTCTTTTTTAATATTTGCGTGTCTTTTTAAATAATTTTGTGTCTTTTTTAATAATTTTGAGTCTTTAATATTTGTGAGTCTTTTTTAATAATTTTGTGTCTTATTGAATAATTTTGTGTCTTTTTTAATAATTGTGTCTTTTGAAATAATTTTGTGTCTTTTTTAATGATTTTGTGTGTTTTTTAATATTTGTGTGTGTTTTTTAATAATTGTGTCTTTTTCAATAAGTTTGTCTCTTTTTCTATCATTTTGTGTCTTTTTTAATAATTGTGTCTTTTTTAATATTTGTGTCTTTTTGAAAAATTGTGTGTTTTTTTAATAATAGTGTGTCTGTTTTAATAATTTTGTGTATTTTTTAATAATTTTGAGTCATTTTTAATAACTGTGTGTCTTTTTTAATAATTTTATGTTTTTTGGTAATTTTGTGTTTTTTTTAAATAATTTTGTGTCTTTTTCAATAATTTTGTGTCTTTTTTAATAATTGTGTGTCTTTTTTTAATAATTGTGTCTTTTTAAATAATTTTGTGTCTTTTTAAATAATTTTGTGTCTTTTTTAATATTTGTGTGTCTTTTTTAATAATTGTGTCTTTTTCAATAAGTTTGTGTCTTTCTTTGGTAATTTTGTGTCTTTTTTAATAATTGTGTCTTTTTTAATATTTGCGTGTCTTTTTTAATAATTGTTTGTCTTTTTTAATAATTGTGTCTTTTTTAATATTTGTGTGTCTTTTTTAATAATTTTGTGTCTTTTTAAATAACTTTGTGACTTTTTAATAATTGTGCCTCTTTTTCAATTAGTTTGTGTCTTTTTTTGGTAATTTTGTGTCTTTTTTAAATAATTTTGTGTCTTTTTTAATAATTGTATGCTTTTTTATAATTTTGTGTCTCTTTTAATAATTGAGTATTTTTCAATAAGTTTGTGTCTTTTTAAAATAATTTTGTGTCTTTTTTAAATAATTTTGTGTCTTATTTAATAATTGTGTGTCTTTTTCTATCATTTTGTGTCTTTTTTAATAATTGTGTCTTTTTTAATATTAGTCATTTTTTAATAATTTTGTGTCTTTTTCAATAATTGTGTGTTTTTTTTAATAATAGTGTGTCAGTTTTAATAATTTTGTGTCTTTTTTTAAATAATTCTGAGTCATTTTTAATAATTGTGTGTCTTTTTTAATAATTTTGTGTTTTTTGGTAATTTTGTGTTTTTTTTAAATAATTTTGTGTCTTTTTCACTAATTTTGTGTCTTTTTTAATAATTTTGAGTCTTTTTTAATAATTGTGTCTTTTTTAATAATTTTGTGTCTTATTTAATAATTTTGTGACTTTTTTAATAATTGTGTGTCTTTTTCAATAATTTTGTGTCTTTTTTAATATTTGTGTCTTTACAGAAGTGCCACCAAAGACCATGACTTCAGTCTTTTTTTTCATTAAAACTCAAGACATTTGAGGACATCCAGGCTTTAATGTCATGTAAGCACCTTAGGAGTGGGTCAATAGAGTAGGAGTCATCTTTTTTGAGGGGGACATAGATCTGGCTGTCATCCGCATAACAGTGAAACGAAATACCAAGTTTCCTGAGAATGGACCCAAGTGGGAGTAGATAGAGGGAGAATAGAAGAGGGCCAGCACGTTTTAATCTGATTCAGCTTTAATGACCAAGTACATGTTCTTCTTCTGTTATAAGCATTCTTTCATTTCTGTCTCAAAAATTCAAAAATCATATCAACATATTTCATGAAGATTTTTCTGCAGTTATTAATAACATCTAAAAAAACATAAACGTTTCTGTGAATTCCTTCATAGCGTCGTCATTATTACTATGACCACTAGAGGCTGCTGCCTAACAACAAATGTAAATATGGCTGTAAATATGTAAATGTTAATATGTAAATATGTTTCACAACAGGCTGCTGACAGCTGACATATATGAATGTTTTTGAGAGGTTCCACAGTAACGTGGAAGTTCTAAGACAAGAGTGAATTAACAGTCACTTTCTGGAGGTTTCTTTTTTCTCTTTATTCACTAGCAGATTTCTGTTTGACAACTAGTTCCCTTACTTCTTTAACTGTTGCTGTTCAAACATTTTAAACTGTGGTGGTAATAATAATAATATAATTATAATTATAATCATTAATAGTAATAATGCTAATTATTATTACTATTAATACTAGTAATAATAATAATAATAACAATTATTATTATTACAATCTGTCCACAGCTCCAATCATGCTGCTTTATTCTGATGTTTATCTTCTGATTTTGTTGTCAGGACTCCAGGCTGAAGGAAAACTCAACTCAAAAGGTAGAGAAGACAAATATAAAATAGAGAACAGAGAAATAATGAATCATTAAAGCAGAATAAGCAGCCAGCTGTAGCTGTTTAATTCAAATTAAATTCACTTCTTTTACTGATGACTCTCTTGTTTGTGTTCAGAGCCTGTCATGTTGGTGGGAGGAGACAGTCGCTGTGTAGGAACACTGGAGCTGAAACATGAAGGAGAATGGAGACCAGTGGATGAATCTTACCCTGACTGGACCCTGAAGTCAGCAGCAGCTGCCTGCAGAGACTTAGAGTGTGGTTCTGCTGTTTCTGTAGAACAGAGAGAGGAGTCCTCAGACAGATCTGTGTGGAGGATCAGCTCCGACTGTGTCCTGTCTGGATCTGCTCTGAGGGAGTGTAAAGCATCATCAGGTTCCTCTTCCTTCTTGCTGGATCTCACCTGTTCAGGTAATGGACGTAGTCACCTTGACGTCACCCATTGGTTTGTGGTCTGCCCGTTTGAATATGTGTAAAGTGAATGTTACTAACCTTAATAACATGAAAATATCATTATCTTAAAATAACAAGATAGTGTCATGTAATAACATGATAAATATATTATGCAAACCTGAAAATATATTGTTATAACAATAAAGTTATAACTTAATGAACTCAAGATCAAGTAAAATACGAGTCTTGCCATATAATGCATGTCCCCCTAACTTTGTCTCTGGATATCCAGGAGTGGAATGCTTTTACCAGCTCATATTTTAGACTGTTTTGAGAGGACAGTTCATTTATTAATACTTACCTGGTCTGAGAAAGGAATGATGCAGATCTCTGCAGGTAATAAAATATAGTCCCACCTCTGCATATTGCATCCATAACTTTATCTCAGCACATATATTGGGCCATTAGATAGTGTGAGTTACATTCATTTAATAACAAGGTGAGATGATTTAGGGATGATGCATCTAAAATAAATAAAACTGCTACAGGAATCAAATGGTTTCATTATCAGCACATATTTGACCGACTTTGGCAAAAAAACCCAGCTGAGTCTAATAAAACATTGATGAGTCTAAACTTTGATAAACTAAAGACAGCAGGTTATATATCACCATTGATGAAGCACACAAAGAGCGTTATATGGTTTTTAATTCAGACTTTACAGGAGAAATCATTGCAATGTAGTTTTTGCTGTGCATGCTCCTGCGAGGGGCAGCAGATCTCTGCAGGCATAACTCAGCAAACACCGGTAGCCAGTGTCTGACAGCAGTGTAAGGTCGTCACCAATCAGCCATAAAAAGGTGAGTAAAATGAAGATGGCCTTGTAGTTCCGGCTCATGTTTGGTCAGCCAAGTGTGGAACTTAACATAGAACATTTAACAGAACACGAAGACACAAGTTGGATGTAACACGACGCATAAATAACCAGTCAGACGGAGTACAGTGTGTTCTGTCACAGCAGAGCGTGCCCCATCTAGACCTGAGTACTGCAAGTACACAATTGACCTACAGGTGTGATCAGCTTTTAGCGTAGTTTAGGAGTTACAGATCATACAACTGTACTTTCATGTCACTATGTGTTCCTGCTACACAAAATGTGTACAAGTCAGCAGGTCTGTGATGTTGTGTGGTTTGAAAACATTCACACTTGTTATCGTTCCAATGTTGGAATTCTGCTCCATCCAGTTTGAATCACTGATTTGTTTTTTCATGACATCTTTTTATTTAGTGTCTGGTGTCTGTTACCTCTCTGTTTCTCTTCCCTCTCCTCTCCAGACTCTGTCAGGCTGGTGAATGGGACCAGTCTGTGCTCAGGCAGACTGGAGCTGAAGTCTGACCAGTCTAACCAGGGCTGGTCCTCAGTGTGTGAAGCTGACTTTGACCAGCAGGATGCAGAGGTGGTCTGCAGGGAGCTTGGCTGTGGGGCTCCTTCAGTCCTCCAGGGGGCGCTCTATGGAGAAGGGGAGGCTCCAATGTGGACCAAAGAGTTCCAGTGTGGAGGAGATGAGTCTGCTCTCCTGGACTGTAGAAGCTCAGGCTCAGATAGAAACACCTGCTCACCTGGCAGAGCTGTTGGACTCACCTGCTCAGGTAGAAGAAGAGCTGCAGCTTTCATTTGGTTCATTTCTGTTCTCATCAAACTCACTTTATTCTTTTACTGATGACTCTTTTGTTTGTGTTCAGAGCCTGTCAGGTTGGTGGGAGGAGACAGTCGCTGTGCAGGAACACTGGAGCTGAAACATGAAGGAGAATGGAGACCAGTGTTTGGATATTACTCTGACTGGACCCTGAAGACAGCAGCAGCTGCCTGCAGAGACTTAGACTGTGGTTCTGCTGTTTCTCCAAAACGGAGAAGACAGTCCTCAGACAGATCTGTGTGGTGGATCAAACCTGACTGTGTCCAGTCTGGATCTGCTCTGAGGGAGTGTGCATCTTCATTTTCCTCTCGGTCTATCCTGGGTCTCGTCTGTTCAGGTAAGCCTGTCAGTGACATCATCTATGACATCATGAATGAGAGAAATGTTTCCAGTGAGTTCCTTCCCCTGTCACAGTGACAGTCAGTGGTTTATAATCTATATATGTTATATCTTCATATTTGTCTTTGTTTATCCTGGATCTCACCTGTTCAGGTAAGCCAAGAGTTTCCGTCAGGGTATTGTAAACCCGGCTGCTAGCAGAGCTTTAGTGGACTGACATCCTCGTATCAGGGAGGATGAAAACTTTTTGTGCAGATATTTGAAAGAAAAGAAACTGTCTAACATTACAATACAGTGAAACTGACTGCAGCTTGTTTGTGCAACACACACACACACACACACACACACACACACACAATTCTTATTAAAGCTCCTTAAACACATGAATACACGCAGACACACACACACACACACACACACACACACACACACACACACAGAGTTCTTATTAAAGCTCCTTAAACACATGAATACACACAAACACACACACACACACACACACATCCAGGACGTGAACCATCCTCTCACCTCACGACAGATGCAGCTGTAACAGAATTCAACCCAAATCAGTGAGGTAACGTTGAGCTCGCTAGTATTAATGTGAACATTAACAGTTAGTTCACACTCGACTGATGAGAACGATAACGGTTCAAGTTAAAGCTAGCTAACAGTCAGCAGCAGACATTTGGATTCATGGCTACAGCTCAACGTTTTCCTCTACCTTACTAACTTTACTCCTCTTTATTTCCTTTAAACATAACAAGGCTGCAGTCAGATCTCTCCATCTCATTCTGTCATTGGCAACATGCTGCAGCTTTTCTCAGTACAGGTGCATCGTCTCCAGCAGCTCGTCCAACTCAGATGCAGCAGCTAACAGGCTGTTTCTAACTCTTGGTGGCTCTGACCCCGCCCCTTATTTCAAGCAGTCATGCACACACACTGAATCTGCATCATGTTCCATATGCATAGAAATGAGACCAAATGCTAGTTTTTACACACGAAAAAATGATTTTAATTTCATGTCGCTGCATTTAACATCAAAATTAAAAAGAACACATACACCTGTTGTTTCATAATCATGTGCAAGTTCAGTTTGCATTGTTACATTGTGGTCTCGTTATATTTGTTCAAAGACAGGCAGGTACGGGGTAATAAGTGATTATTATATGGAACCAAAAATGATAACATTCTCCACTACAAATGGTTACAGGTAGACATTCAAAGCACAGAGTATTTATTTCATCTTCCTCCTCTCTCTCTCCTTTTTATATGTATGTATGTATGTATGTATGTATGTATGTATGTATGTATGTATGTATATTTATATTTTTTTAAATTTTTTTAAATTTCCTATTGATATTATCATTATTATTATTTATCTTTAATCGAGAAGGGAAAGAATGACATGACTAGTAGACCAGTTAAGTTTATTTCTTGGAACATAAATGGATGCAGTAGTCCTATTAAAAGGAGTAAGATACTATCATTTTTGAAAAATAATCAGGCAGACATTGTTCTAATACAGGAAACCCACATGCAAGGTTTGGAAGCAGAGAAATTTAAAGCGGGATGGGTGGGACATATATTCCATAGCTCATTCTCAAACAAACGTAATGGGGTTCTGATTTTGGTTCACAAAAACATAAGTTTAATTTTGCCAAAACCAACTAAAGATGCAGAGGGAAGGATTATCTGTGTTGAAGCAGTGGTCGAGGGAGTGCCTCTTGCATTATGTTACATATATGCTCCTAATAAGGGACATCCCAATTTTTTCAACAACGTAAACAAAATACTAGGAGACACTGAGGGTGGAATTGTTCTAGCTTGGGATTTTAATGAAGTTATGGACCCAGTACTGGATAGGAGTTTATTCAGACCTCCTCCCATGACTAAGGAGAGAGAGGCCTTACATATGTTGAAAAGTGATGTGGGACTAATGGATATATGGAGGTTGACAAACCCAAATGTAAAGGATTTTACTTTCTTTTCCCACTGCCATAAAACTTATTTCAGAAGAGATTTTTTTTTATAAGTACTTCCCTAGCAGACAATGTGGCTAACTGTGACATAAAGACAATCTCTCTGTCAGATCATGCACCAGTCGAGCTATTCATTAAGGCCAGTCTAAAGACTGAAAGGAGGGGGAGATGGAGACTAAACACTGGATTAATGTCAGAATCAACTTTTAGAAAGACAAAAGAGGAAGATTTAAAAACCTTTTTTGAAATGAACATTGGTAGCACTGAAGAAATAACTACTGTGTGGGAAGCCTCAAAGGCATATATAAGAGGGAAATTCATAGCACAAGCTGCTAAAAAGACAAAAGAGAATCTTACCAGAATTAAAGATTTAGAAAAAGAGATAAAAGATAAAGAATTAGATCTTTCAAAACACTTTTCCAATGGGAAATTTCAAGAACTATGTAAGCTTAAATACTCTTTGCAAGAGATTTATAACAAAGAAGCAGAATATGCACTTCATAGATTGAAAACAAACTTTTATGAAGGTGGAGAAAAAATGGGGAAATTATTAGCAAGACAGTTAAAGGAAAAATTCTCTGCTAATACCATACCAGTTATAAGGCAGACGGATGCACAATTTTTTGCCGCTACAGACATAAATAGAATATTCCAACAGTATTATGAGAAGTTATACACACCTTTTATACCTCCAAATGCCTCACAAGAAGATATAGAACAGTTTCTCCTTAGTATAGAGGTACCCAAGCTCTCACCTCAGGGGGCAGCTGGATTGGAATTACCCATAACGGAGGGCGAAATAAGGGAGGAAATTTCTTCAATGAAAAACGGGAAGTCGCCGGGTTATGACGGGCTCCCAGTGGAATATTATAAAGCCTTTGTAGATACTGTTGTGCCAGTATTACAGAGGGTGTATCAGGAGATGTTTGATAAGGGTCGTGTTGCTCCAACTTTCAATGAAGCGGTAATCTCACTAATTCCCAAAACAGGTAAAGATGCTGCAGATCCCTCCAATTTCAGACCCATAAGTTTGCTCAACCTTGATTGTAAGATTCTTACAAAAATTTTAGTGACACGTTTACAATTGGTTTGACCGAGTATCATCCACCCCAATCAGGTCGGTTTCATGAAAAATAGAACTTCAACTGATAATGTCAGACTCCTGTTACACTTGATGTGGCTGAGTCAATCCCAAAATGCTCCTATAACTGCTATTTCTATAGACGCAGAGAAGGCTTTTGATAGGGTGGAGTGGCAGTTTCTGTTCTCCACCCTATCTCACTTCGGCTTCAACTCTAACTTCGTTAAATGGATAAAGATTTTGTATAAAGAACCCAAAGCAGCAGTGATGACAAATGGTATAACCTCCCCCTTCTTTAATCTGACCCGAGGAACCCGACAGGGATGTTCACTGAGCCCATTATTGTTGATCATCTTTTTAGAGGTTCTAGAAGTGTCTGTTAGAGTACACCCTGGAATAAGAGGAGTAAGGGGAGGAGACAATGAACATAAATTATTATTATACGCTGATGATGTCTTAGCAGTAATATCTGAGCCTTTAACTTCTCTACCACAGCTGATGGACACCATACAATCCTTTTCAAAATGTTCTGGGTACTCTATAAACAGGAGCAAATCTGAGGCAATGCCTCTCTCCAGGACATGTTTTTCATCTATGGTGGAGAAGTTTAATTTGAGATGGGTACGACAGGGAATGAAGTATCTTGGCATCAAACTTTCTGAGGATATGGACAAAATAGTGGCACTACACTTTAACCCCTTACTTTAAAAGATAAAAACAAACCTTGATAAGTGGGGAAAATTAAAACTAACATTCTGGGGAAAATTTAATGTTATAAAAATTGCCCCAAAGTTTGCCCCATAGTTGCCCCAAAGTTCAGTTATGTGGCAATGATGTTACCAATTAAGATACCACCCACCCCTTTTAGACAATTGGACGATATAATAAAACATTTTCTGTGGGGTTGGAAGAGACCACGAATTAAACTGAGAAAGTTGTGTACACATAAAGAAAAGGGAGGGCTGTGCCTCCCAGATCTTAGATTGTATTATTTAGCTTTTGAGATGGCCAAAATAGCAAGGTACCGGCCAGCTGCAGAGGGTCAAGCAGCTTGGATCCAACCCATTCCAACCCATAGAGGTATTATCACAAAAAAGGTCTAACATTACAAATCCAATACTTCTGCATTCAAAGGATGTTTGGAGCAAGGTACATGAAATGTTTAAACTCAAACACACTCTACAAAGATATTCATCGTTGTGGTATAATCCTGATGTCTGTATTGGGAAGAAACCTGTGTTTTGGAAACAGTGGCACTCTAAAGGTTTAAGCACCATTGACAATCTCTTTGAAGATGGGGTGTTTTCGTCATATGATAAACTGTTGCAGAAATTTAAGTTGACGGGAAAAGATTACTTTTGGAAATTTTTGCAGATAAGGAGTTGTATTTCATCAAAGTCATACAATATTACTGATAATGTGGTGATAGACTTTATGAAACTTCCACTTGGAAAACGAAAAGCCTCACTATTTTACAACAGTGCTAATTCTTCTCTTGGTAATGACTCTAACCAGTTAAAGATGACTTGGCAGAGGGACTTGGGTGGAGAGATTAGAGGTGATAGATGGGAAATAATTGTGGCTGATTGTGGTAAATATGTGAGAGAGGCAAGGGGTAAACTTACACAATATAATGTATTACATAGATACTACAACACACCATCGAGACTGTTTAGGATGAAACTACTGGATAATGACTTGTGCTGGAAATGTAAACGGGTAACTGGAACCCTTCTCCACTGTTTGTAGGAATGTGTGTTAATCAGACCTTTCTGGACTCAATTTCTAAATATTTTGAGGAACTGGCTCGGAGCAGAAGTCCCCTCAAACCCAGAACTCTGTTTACTGGGGGATAAATCTCAGTTACCCATTATTACTAAATGTAGCTTTTCTGTAATTTCGGTAGGCACAACAACAGCCTGTCGAGTTATTTTAAGGCGTTGGAAAGCATCAGAAATTCCACAGGTGAAAGAATGGGTCAGTACAATGACTGAAACTGCATCCTATGAATGTATGTTTAGTAGATTAAGTGATGACGGGGGGAGGGGTGACCCCTTGGGACAGGTTCTGGGATTACATAAAGGTAAATAATAACCCCCACTAGGATTCAGGACCCTGGTTTTGTGCTATTTCCCCCAGGGGGGATCTGGTAGTATTGTATACCCCAGCAACATGTCTTTATGATGTGTGTACAGATATGATACATGTTTAGTTTATATTATTATGTACTCAGTTTCTTTTGTATTTTCTGCCTTTTGAGAGACAGAAATGTGCTGAGACTGTCACTGTAAACTCTTAATAATAATACTTGATCTAATAATATAATAATTGTTTCTGTATGGAGATATGTACTAAGTTTGTCATGTACCTGAGCCTTGTAGAGTTGAAAAGTTCAATAAAAACTTATTGGGAGGTAGTCCAGAGTATCTTCAGACCATCAGTCTCTGTCTTTGTCGCTGCCTGTTCTCCGGAGGGCACCGTCCGTTCGTCATGCGCCCTACTGTGCGTTCCCATGATGCTTTGCGCTTGGAGCGCCACGGTGGCCTCAGTCGCCGTGTTGAACACCTGCTCCCCACCATTAGTAAACACCTTCAGCCTCGCTGGATACATAAAGTGAGATTTTATTTTCCTTTCACGTAATTCCTTTCGTATCCCGGTATACTGGCTCCTCTTCTTCATTACTGCTGCTGAGTAGTCTTGGTTGAAATAAATCCTCTCAGCAGCATACATGATCGGGGCCCTCTTCTTCTCCCAGGCCGCTTGGAGAACTCTCTGCCTTGTCTGCCAGGTAAAGAACCGGACAACTATTGAACGAGGTGCAACTTTCAGTCTTTACTCTGCATTTCCACAGGGTTTTTTCAAAACAAATTACAGCTCAACACAGCCACTGTCTCTCCGCTCCGCTCAGCTCAGCCGTGCCTCAACAGGTATGACTGGATGTAATGATTTTAACTCCTGATAATGTATAAAGGCAAAGATTTTTAATTAGGGAAAGGTCACATGACTGTGGGAATGGCTTGGTTTGAGCTGCTAGTGTCCAGCAGCAGGTTCTTTGGTTGTCACCATAACAGGCATCAATGACCTGCTGGACACAGCGTTGATCAGCTCAGCCAGTCAGGACCCATCAGTATCTACACACCTGCATGGTGTTCATCACCATGGCAACTCCTTAAAAGGAGGAAGTCCAACCCCATCCCTTTTTTACGAGGTCACCTTTTTGGCAGAGATACAGAGTGAAAGAGGGAGACAGAGGAGAAGACTGGCAGGAAAGGGCTCCGAGCAGGATTCCACCTGGACCGCCTGCTGACTTCTGTTATTCTGGAAACAGATTTTTATCCTGTGCTGTAGATCTCTGCTGAGCAGGAGGAAGAGAACAGGTGATCATGTTGTGTTGTTGCTTGCAAACAAATTGAAGCTGTTTTAAAATGGATAACAGAAATGGAGTGTAATAAATGTAAATGTAGTGGGAACATTGCAGCAGTCTCTGGTGTTATAAAGATACGTTCTGTAGTCAGTGATGAACTAATGTTGGAAATGTGCTGCAGTCCAGTTTGATTCACTGGATTATAGTTAGAGAGAATCTTTTCATTCTGTTTCTGGTGTCTTTTACCTCTCTGTTTCTCTTCTCTCTCCTCTCCAGACTCTGTCAGGCTGGTGAATGGGACCAGTCTGTGCTCAGGCAGACTGGAGCTGAAGTCTGACCAGTCTAACCAGGGCTGGTCCTCAGTGTGTGAAGCTGACTTTGACCAGCAGGATGCAGAGGTGGTCTGCAGGGAGCTTGGCTGTGGGGCTCCTTCAGTCCTCCAGGGGGCGCTCTATGGAGAAGGGGAGGCTCCAATGTGGACCAAAGAGTTCCAGTGTGGAGGAGATGAGTTTGCTCTCCTGGACTGTAGAAGCTCAGGCTCAGATAGAAACACCTGCTCACCTGGCAGAGCTGTTGGACTCACCTGCTCAGGTAGAAGAGGAGCTGCAGCTTTCATTTGGTTAATTTCTGTTCTCATCAAACTCACTTTATTCTTTTACTGATGACTCTCTTGTTTGTGTTCAGAGCCTGTCAGGTTGGTGGGAGGAGACAGTCGCTGTGCAGGAAAACTGGAGCTGAAACATGAAGGAGAATGGAGACCAGTGGTTGACTATAACTCTGGCTGGACCCTGAAGACAGCAGCAGCTGCCTGCAGAGACTTAGACTGTGGTTCTGCTGTTTCTCCAAAACGGAGAAGACAGTCCTCAAACAGATCTGTGTGGAGGATCAGCCCTTACTGTGTCCAGTCTGGATCTGCTCTGAGGGACTGTGCATCTTCATTTTTCTCTCCGTTAATCCTGGATCTCGTCTGTACAGGTAAGCCTGTCAGTGACATCATCCTTCCTCTGTGAGTCAGTGAGTTCCTTCCTCTGTCACAGTGACAGTCAGTGGTTTATAATGGACTGGACTGGAAACATTCTAAAGTGTAGAGAAGTGTTCTTGTTTATGGAGACATAGAGTGCTGAGCTTCACCTGACAGGACACACCTGGAGGAACCTGTCTGCTTCAGCCAATCACCTCTCTGTATTTACAGACCAGTTTCAGCCAATCACCTCTCTGTATTTACAGACCTGTTTCAGCCAATCACCTCTCTGTATTTACAGACCTGTTTTAGCCAATCACCTCTCTGTATTTACAGACCTGCTGCTTCAGCCCAACATCTCCTGGTCCTCCTCCATGGACGGGGTCTCTGAGGCCCAGCAGCAGCAGCATCAGGAGGGGTTTCGGGTTTTCAGAGGCTCCACTTTCACCATCAGCTGCTCCATCCAGCCTCAGTACCCAGGAGGCTCCTTCCAGCTCTCCTTCACCTCCTCCACCTCAGCAATCAACTACACCCAGCCAGCTGTCAATCACTCTGCTGACTTCCTGTTTCCTGCTGCAGAGCCCGCCCACCAAGGAAGCTACAGCTGTGTTTATCACTTCGATGTTTTCTCTCATAAGTTTTCCTCTGAGAGCCGTCAGCTCTCTGTCTCTGTTGTAGGTAAGCTGAATGTTTACAGGTTTGTTAAAGAAGATTCATCAAACAGACTGAAAATGACCAGCTGCCAACAGAGTTCATGCATGTTGTTGTTTCTGCATGTGACACTGGCCCTCAATTATCAAACGATCGTAGAAACGAGAGCAGATCTGAGTGTAGATTTTGTCTTACGACAGGGTTCACGTGGGATTTATCAAACGTTCGTATCTCGCCAATCACAGCGTGAGAATGGTCAGCTGTTGATAAATGTGGCGGCTTGAAACAAGCATCATTTAAATACCACGTACTATTATATATAATATATACAGTATATATATTATAATATATACCGGATCCCAGACGGCTCGCCCCGAGAGTTTACAGCACCGAAGGATCCAGTATGACCAAAAATAATTTTCTTTTTTAAAATCAGCTTTATTATCAAAGTGCACCGTCACAAAAAACAACAGGAGGAAATAGACATTTTACAGAAATACGCAGCGACAGAGATTTATGGAAAAAAAGTACTTATAGTTATAAACTCAAACAAGTTCAGTGAATATTTTACATTTGGAGCACAGACTTAAAAGTTTTCACAGCTTTTTAGTTGAAGGAGGTAAACAATGTTTTAAAGTCAGTTTTAATCCAAAAGAAGAGGAATTTCTCAGTCAGAAAGTGAAACGATGACGTCCAACATCTGCAACAACAAACTGGTTTAGTTTGGCAGCATAAAAAGAGAAAATGAAGGAAATCAGTGGTGCTGTCAGCAGAGTAGCAGTGGAGCATTCAACTCCTGGTGAGGTTGGAATATTTCATTTATACATGGTGATATATAAAGCCTAATAGCCTATATAATATCCAAATATTGTTATTATTATGATGGAGAGATATTCTTCACTTCTTTACATTTAGTAATAATTCTGTCCCAGTCAGAGGACTGTGTGGCTGATTGAAATGTTTCTATGGGGTCAGAACCGCTGGTGGAGGAGACGCTGACGCTCCAGTATCCGAGCCAGATAACAGTAAACAGCAGAAGACAACAGCATTTAATAGCCTCTGCTAGTATTCTGGTTAAAGAATTTCACGGTTGCAGGGTGTATTAATTTTTAATGAGGTTTTAGTAATAGATTATATAGCTAAAAAATGTTTTGATTTGTCACCATTAAAAAAAACATGGCAGAGTTTTATCAGCTCCAGGCATCGATACAATAGTCTAAGATCAATTCTCCGACTCAGACGTGTCGACTTCACGCTGACTCTAATTTGTTTACACGAGCTGAGAGCAGACTGAGATCCGATCAAACCCTCCGCTCACGTCCAAATTGCTAAATGCCGAGCCTTGCATAGAAATGATCGTACGCCCACTTTACGCTCACTTTCTGGCGTACGCCCGTTTGATAAATGAGGGCAACTGTGACTCCTGTCATTGTGTTACACAGATCTTATAGTAACCAAACGTATACAAAGTGTATAATGACAACAGCAAACACTGAACTATAGAACAGAGCATGTTTGGTTACCAGGATAACTCTGGTTCTCTGAGAACTGAGTGAGATCTGTCCCAGCAGCCCTGAGCTCCTAACTCGCCATTTCAAGAGGTGTTCCTCCAGCGGACAGAAGCCAGAAGATACGTCACTCAGAGCTCAGGGAACCAGAGTTATCCTGATAACCAAACGCTCTCTTTCCAACCTCCCTCACTGTGTGTGTCTGTGTGTTTGATCAGATCCACCAGATCCACCAGATCCATCAGATCCACCAGATCCACCAGATCCGAGACCTTTTATCATCAGAGCGGTCATCCTGACGCTGATTCTGCTGGTGGCGAACATTGTCTTTTACTTCTATTTTAAGGTACTGACACTCGTCTGTTGTTTAGACCGCCAACTGAAATGAAGCACTCTGTCTGTTTTATTGAACTGAAGAGAGCAGGAAGTGACATCTGTGTGCGTCATGTCTCTCCAGACCCACAGGGTCTACAGGGTCTACAGGGTGCAGAAGCCCCGCAGACGGGAGGACGTGGAGCTGGATTATTATAACCTGGGTGTTCCTGCAGCTGAAGGAAGGCCGACTGAAGAATAAGGAGCTCAGGGAGCAGAGTAGCACCTCCAAGCAGCTCGTCTCACACCCACATGGATTTATATTCACAAGTTCCCTTCAATAATCAGGATTTGTTACATTACATTATGTTGAAAAGACCACAACATGTCCCTGAGCCTATCGGTTCCTACAGAAGACCTAAAAACAACTCACTAAAGTAAGAGGTGAGAGCAGGTCTACAGAGTCCAAGCAGCCGGCACGATTCAAAGCAAACGCACAACGACCCAGGCCGACAAGGAACAACCAGCAGGATCATGTTAAATATCTAAACACTGCTAGAGCCGGGGCTCTTAAAGCCTCCCGCACTCTGTATTCACTTCTTTTGAGTCTTTTGTAAAAACCAAGTCTAGAACAAAAGAACGGGGGCAATATACCATTTATTAAAAGAACACAAGAAAGGATCACAAGAAAAAGTGCCAAAAAGTTCCTAAATTCACAGTTTTTTTCAGCCACGTCGACCATCTGTTGGTGTTTGTCCTCAAAATAATTAGTACGACATCATGAAGCTAACAGACAAAGTGGAACTTTAAACATCAGAGGCTGTTTTCAGACCAACTTCATCTAGTCAGTGAGGTATGAACTTTATTTGACTTGATTTAACTTTATGTCTCATTTATTGCTGTGAGTAAGAGCTCGGCAGCAGGAGTACATTTAGCTCAACAAGAACCATAATAATACAAAAAAAGAGCCAAATACAACAGAGGTATTTTTTGATCAGAATTGACCTATGGCTAAGCCCCGCCCCCTCCACTCACTCGGACAAACAGTCAACATTGGGTGACAGGTGCTATGGCAGCTGTCACAGTAGGAGACATTTCACAGGAGGCAATTGATCATTTTTGGAAACAGAGAGATTTTCAATAATCTCGAAGTCACCAAAAGGGCCTTAACTATGCATTGGAGGGTTAAATTAATAATTTTATTGTTGAGAAGGTTGATGAAAAGCTTCAGCTTCAAGCAAAAATGTACAGGTCACAGTGTAAACGTGATGAACCGCATCTCGTTGCCATTAATGGTTCATGATGAAATTAAATATGTACAGGTCTAAGTTGCATACGTTTCCAGGTCAACAAGCCTTTTAACCATCTTTACCAAGAGTACCTCTCTCTTAGTTTGGTGCTACAGTATTTACATGAATCATTCAACACAACATTGCTAACATTTGCTATCTTATTTACAGGGTTATTTACAGATAAGTTAATGAAGGTAAGCTCCAAAAGTTAACGTTAGTATAACTAGAGCTCTTTGGACAACAGCTAACAATCATGTACGATAGGCAAAGTACAAAAACTAGCACATAACAGGCCAATGAACTCTGAACGTCCAATGAGCTCCCAGCAAACAAAGTGACATGATGTACAACGCAGCTAGAAGCTAACGCTAGCCTAATGTCAGAAAGGGTTAGGCTAACTTTAGACTAATGTTAGAAATGGTTAGGCTAACGTTAGCTAACTTTAGCCTAACATTAGAAAGGGTTAGGCTAACGTTAGCTGACTTTAGCTTGCATTAGAAAGGGTTAGGCTAATGTAAGCTAACTTTAGCCTAACATTAGAAAGTTAAAGATGACTTTAACCTCTCTAACATCTAAACATCTCTATCAGAGTGACA
Organism: Centropristis striata; assembly: GCF_030273125.1. Taxonomy (NCBI): domain Eukaryota; kingdom Metazoa; phylum Chordata; class Actinopteri; order Perciformes; family Serranidae; genus Centropristis; species Centropristis striata. Next base: position 1,354,408 of record NC_081533.1, on the reverse strand, counting down.
ACATGTTGCCTCAAACACGTTGTTGACTTGCCTTAGAACAGATGTAGACATCCTTGTTCATTTTATCACATTTAGTTGGTGTTGTGGTCTCCCATAACTTTCTCCAGAGCAGACACTTATCTGGGTTGAGATGTGGTAAATGGTAGTAAATCCCCCCGTGGCCTCTCAGGATACCTAGTGTCAGAGTTGCATGTACCCCATGAACACCGTTTGATCATTTAAATTAAAATGTCAAGAAAAAACATGTAAAAACAATGAAAACGGACTAGCTCCAATGCATTTCAATGGACGTGGAAGCAGAGAATGTCCCAGTGTATTGGGTTAGCTATGCGCACTGTGATTGGCTCATCTCGTTTGGGGGCGGGGCTTAGACATAGGTCATCAGGCTGTCCATCAGGATTACCTTCTTTTTATCACAAAGGATTTTACTGATTTCATCAGTTGAGTTTTTCTACTGAAGTAATTTAATTATTTCTTGAGAATGAGTTACTTTTGTATTTCAGGATTTTTTTTTTTTCAAAAGAATTTCACAAAATGTTGTACTTAGTTTTACTCAGTTTTTGTTATCAAAAGGATTTTGCTTATTTTATAAGAACTTTTCCTATTTTCTATTTTAGGAATTTAGTTGATGTTGTAATTGAGGAATTTTATAATTTCACATTATTTCAATTTCATTACTTTTTTTTGTAGTTTGGGAATTTACAAATTAATTTGAGAACATTTTTTTATTCATAAGAATTTCATTTAGTTTTGTACTTAATAGGGATTAATTTAGGAATTTGCTTTTTTATTATAACTGACTATTTTTTTGTATTTCAGGAATGTAGTTACTAATGTGATTAATGGAATGGGATTTTATTATTATTTTATTTTTCTACTTTTGGAATTTAATTAATATTTCAATAAGATTTGTTTTTTTAATTTTACAAGAATAACAATTAGTGTTGTACTTAGGATCTTGTTTTTTATATATATAAAGGGTTCTGCATATTTTTATACTTAAGATTTTGCTTTTTTCATTAGAATTTTGTGTACTATTTTACTTTATTAATTGCATTTAATTAATTGTGTTTTTTTGTGTTATACTTTTTTTTGTATCATTTTTAATATAATGGGTTTGTTTTTTTAGGATAAAGGGTTTTAATTTTTTAAATTTTAACTTTGATCATTTTTTGTACTTCAGGAATTTAATTACTTATGTGAATAAGACGTGGAATTTTATCATTTAATTAGAATTGTAGTTATTTTGGCTTCATGAATTTACAAATTCTATTTCAAATTTCACAACATTTTCTACTTTGTAGTTGATGATGAAGAGATTTGAGTGGAAGCCAGTGGAGTTAGGGTTTTTGAGATGATGAGCAGCAGAGTTTTGGATCATTTGAAGTTGATGGAGGAGCTTGTGAGGGAGACCAAAGAGGAGAGTGTTGCAGTAATCAATGTGGGAGGTGACAAGACTATGGACAAGCATGGAAGTAGTGTTGGTTGAGGGAAGGGAGGAGACAGTTGATGCTACATACTTCATGAATTTTCTATATTTTTTAACATTTGTTTTCTATGAAGTATTTTGCTTATTCTATTATAAATTTGGCTCTTTTTGTACTTACAAACATTTACTTTTGTGACTTTTGTGTGTGAGAATTGGAATTTTATCATTTCATGAGAATTTGAGTTATTTTTGTACTTTGGCAATTTAATAAATTCTTTGAAAAAGATATTGTTTTTATTCAATAAGAATTTAAATTCATCTTGTTCTCAGGTTTTTTTTTTATGAAGGATTTTGCTTATTTCATTAAAACTTTGCCTATTTTTTGTACTTCAGGAATTTACTTTTTTTTCATTCTTAAGAATTTTACTAAATGATGCATTGAGGATTTTGCTTTCATATACTATAGAACATTATTTTTGCTTCATATTTTAATGAATATTTTTGATGACTTTTGTTTGTTTGCTGGAAGCTTGGATACACAGAGAGATGAAATGATGAAGATCACTGTAATAAATGTATCAGCAGCATCGACTATGTACAAACAACATGAATCACTTTAATAAACAGATGATTTCATGTGCTTGTGAAGAATCTGTTGTATTGTTTCTCCTGTGTGTGTCTGTGTGTGTGTGTGTGTGTGTGTCTGTGTGTTTGTGTGTGTGTCTGTGTGTCTGTGTGTGTGTGTGTGTGTGTGTGTGTGTGTGTGTGTCTCCCATTTGAAGGAAAAAGAAGAAAAACAGATTAAAGAAGAAGGAAGAAATATAAAAAAAGCACCAAAAATGTTCCCGTTTGGAGTGAAGTGCATGATGGGAAGTACATTGAAATCAATCGTCCCATCTGGAATGAAAAAGAAGAAAATAGGAGTTAAAATCAATAAAATAAGAGACTGAGGCTTCAGTCAGACAGACGCACTGAGTCCTTCAGGTTGACTTGGAAAAAAATAAGGTCTCTGTAAAAGATCAAAAATAAATATATGAATCTAAAAATATGTGTCCCAACTAGGCTGACAAAAAATGAAAAAAAAATCTGCTTTCACCTGGAAGAAATGATTTAAAACCACCAATTTAGCATAAATGAACAACAGACAATCAACTGAACTCTGCAAATACAAACTAAACCACAAGGGGGCAGAATTCACTCTGTTATTTCTCTCTGTGAAGCATCAACAGTTTGTGTCTGCAGAGCCGGAGACTGCAGATCTGGACCTCTGGTCAGTCACTGCAGGGGCCTCAAACTCTAATTACCTGGGGGCCGCTGGAGCCACTATCACAATGACCAAAAGAAGACACACAGTTACTAAAAACAGACACACAGTTCCTAAAAACAGACACAAAGTTACTAAAAACAGACACACAGTTACTAAAAACAGACACAAAGTTACTAAAACAGACACAAAATTACAAAAAAATACACAAAATTCCTAAAAAAACACAAAATTACCAAAAAAAAGACACAAAATTATTTTAAAAAGACACACAATTATTTAAAAAAAGACACAAATTATTTTAAAAAGACACATAATTACCAAAAAAGACACAAAATTACCAAAAAAAAAGACACAAAATTACCAAAAAAAAAGACACAAAATTATTTAAAAAAAGACACAAAATTATTTAAAAAAGACACAAAATTACCAAAAAAGACAAAATTACTTTAAAAAAAAGACACATAATGACAGAAAAAAAACCTAAATTCCTTTAAAAAGACACAAAAATTATATTTATAAAAAGACACAAAATTACCAATAAAAGTAATTAAAGGGACCTTCCACACACAACATGGTAAAGTGCCATTCATATAAAACTCACATTAAACTTTCATATCAAGGTGGGGGCCACAAAATATCGTCACGAGGGCCACACTTGGCCCGAGGGCCGCCAATTTGAGCCCCCTGCCCTAGTGGATGGATGAAGAACTGCAGGAGGTTCAGACCTGCAGTTCTGACGTCTTGTATCTCACTACAGCGCCCCTACTGGACGGCTGCAGAACTGCAACTAAATCACCCAAGCAACACTTTCTGAAATAAGTTACACTTGTATTATAATTTACAATTAAAATTTTTTTTTTAATTTTACTGCACCCAAATTAAAATACTAAGATTTAATTATTGACGAAGCTGGAAGTTTCTAACTAAAGATTTCTCTCCAGAAATCAGCCTGATTCTGACAAGAGGTCCTGGCTGCAGATCTCCACTGTCAGGCCCGGAAGTGCACGACATACATTTCAAAATAAAATCTTGAATGCACTTCCGGTTGAATCGTTTTCTTCACAAATGAATTAATTTGTAAACAATATGACAAAATCTATCAATCCCCGGTCTATTGTATATATTGTTTTTATTTGTATAGTAAACTAGATTCGTCAGTGCACACATTTGCTCTGAAGCTATTACTCATATTCATAAGATGTCATAGGCCTATACTGTACATTATATTGTGTAGTATACAGAGTACTTCACCGCCTGTTCATTATGATTTAATTTTGACTTTATTGCACTGCTATTTTTCTATACATTTGTTTCAGTTAGTTTTTCTGTTGTATTATTCTGTATTTTTATTCTTAACCACCATAAATGTCATGTTTGGTTCTATGTCTATGCTAATTATGTTCTCGTGCTGCTGGAACAACTAAGTAACACTAAATACTACCCAAACTCTTGATATCTACAGTATAAGCCGAGCAAAATTATTAAGTGACCAACGAGAAAAAAAACAAAAAAAAACACCACCAAGTCACAAAATGATCAAATGTTCTGTAGACCTTTACTCACACACACACACACGTGACACGTGACTATATTTTGTGGCCCCCACCTTGATATGAAAGTTTAATGTGAGTTTTATATGAATGGCACTTTACCGTGTTGTGTGTGGAAGGTCCCTTTAATTACTTTTTTGGTCATTTTCTGTCTTTTTTTGGTCATTTTGTGTCTTTTTATGAAAAATAATTTTTGTGTCTTTTTAAAGTAAATTAGGGTTTTTTCTGTCATTTTGTGTCTTTTTTTTAGTAATTTTGTCCTTTTTGGTCATTTTGTGTCCTTTTTAAAATAATTTGTGTCTTTTTTAAAGTAATTTAGGGTTTTTTCTGTCATTTTGTGTCTTTTTTTTCTAATTTTGTGTCTTGTTTTGGTCATGTTGATACTGCCTCCAGCGGCCCCCAGATAATTTGAGTTTGAGACCCCTACAAAATAAAGTTTGAGAAATGTCTGCATGGAGCACAACTGCTGACAGATGTGCAGCTGACAGGTGTGCAGCTGACAGATGTGCAGCTGACAGTTCCTCCTGGCTCCCTGAGCCTCCATCTGATCCTCCCTCACTCACGTCCTGAGTGTCCTGGACACATCCACAGTGATCTAAACTTTAGATTTCCTCATTAATACATGTTGGTCACTATACAGATGTGGTAAAATGAGGTACTTTCATTGCATGCATCCCAGGTATCGTCATAGAAACACACTTCAGCCCTGCTGAAAGAACCTCTGTCGCTTCAGCACAACTTGTCTGCTCTTTCTTTTGGCTTAGGTGACAGTAAAAAAAAAGATTAGCTAAATTTTGTGCACGCGTGCGCTGTTATTTTTTAAATTAATGATTAATTGCTGCATGCATACATGTGCAAAATAATAATAATAATAATAATAATAATAATGTGGTGCAAAGATGAGTGAAAGTGGAAAAAAGCATTTTGACACTTGTGACAACATGAAAGCTCAGTGTAGGATTAGTAAAGTGTCTCTCCTGTATTTAATTTATATTTTAGACCACACACACACAAACACACACACACACACACACACACACACACGCACGCACACACACCCTGATCAGCTGACAGTGACAGCTTTAATCTGAATGGAAGGTCTCAGCCTGCCCTGGTTGTCACGCTAACACAAACCACAGTCCTGTTATCTGTCATCTATCTTCAGCTTCTTTTCACGTCAGTGTTTGGGCGGGAACTCAATACCACAACTCCCCTCTGTGTCACTTCTACACAGACTCTAGCCTGGATCTCAAACTCGCGGCCTGCGGGCCAATTGTGGCCCTTGTGACGATATGTTGTGGCCCCCACCTTGATATGAAAGTTTAATGTGAGTTTTATATGAATGGCACTTTACCGTGTTGTGTGTGGAAGGTCCCTTTAATTACTGTTTTAGGGTAATTTTGTGTCTTTTTCAATAATTTTGTGTATTTTTTGGTAACTTTTTTGTTTTTTAAAATGCTTTTGTGTCTTTTAATAATTTTGTGTCTTTTTTTAATAATTATGTGTCTTTTTTAATAATTTTGAGTCTTTTTAACAATTGTCTCTTTTTTAATATTTGTGTGTCTTTTTCAATAAATTTGTGTCTTTTTTTGGTAATTTTGTCTCTTTTTGAATATTTGTATGTCTTTTTTAATAATTTTGTGTCTTTTTTAATAATTGTGTCTTTTTCAATATTTGTGTGTCTTTTTTAATAATTTTGTGTCTTTTTTGGTAATTTTGTGGGGTTTTTTGGTATTTTTTTTCTTTTTAAGTAATTTAGTTTTTTTCTGTTATTCTGTGTATTTTTCTGTCATTTTCTGTATATTTTTCGGTCATTTTGTGTCTTTTTAAAAGTAATTTAGTGTTTTTTCAGTCATTTTCTGTCTTTTTTTTTTTTTATTTTCTGTCTTTTTTTTTGTCATTTTGATACTGCCTCCAGCGGCCCCCAGGTAGTTTGAGTTTGAGACCCCTGATTTAGACCAACGTGTTTCCACTTGTTGCCTCCGTCAGGGTCATCATGAACTAGATTACAGACAACATTTAAACAGGGTTGGTATGAAACAGAGAGAAAGTAGATGAAGAAATAAAACAATCATCAAAACATATGTTTGTCAGTCATTAATATGATGGTTAGTTGGAGCTCTGCTGAAGTGTAAACAGGAAATGATCAACAGATAGTGACACCTTTAATCTGATAGCAGCTGATGTCAGCCTCACTGTTTCCTGTTCACTCTCCTGCAGCCCAACAGAGCTGCATTAAGTTACAGCTGATGCTAACACACACGTTTCCTGCTGCTGCTTCACATTAAAAAACACCTCAGTTGGACAAACACAAGAGGCTTTTATTGTGAAGCACCCACAGGAAATACAATGTCTTCATCACTGAGGTCAACAAAACAAACCAGCAGCCATTTTATTCACGTTCCTGTCAGTTTGATATATTGTATATTATTATATTAACACTTTGAGACAATTTTAAACAGGGAATAGGTTTTTAATCAGAACATAAATATATATTACGATGTTAAAAAACAAATGTGGTTACAAGAGATCAAGAATCAACTTTAAGTTTCAATCTGATTCAGCTTTAATGACCAAGTACATGTTCTTCTTCTGTTATAAGCATTCTTTCATTTCTGTCTCAAAATTCAAAAACCATATCAACATATTTCATTAAGATTTTTCTGCAGTTATTTATAACATATAAAAAAACATATATAAATGTTTCTGAGAATTCCTCCACAGCATCATCATTATTACTATGACCACTATGTGCCGTTCAGACTAAAAAGCTGACTGACTAAATTTATGTCATGATTGAACCAGTTCTCTATAAAAAGTGATTTGTGTTTGTATAGTATGTCCCTGTTATTCCAAATGTAACATCTATGTGGGGTGAAGTTATGTTTATGAACCAAAGACCAGGGGCCTCGTTTATCAAAGAGTGCGTAGCTTTCATACTAAAGATGGCGTACTCCCAAAATTAGAAAAGTACGCAAACTCACCTCCACATGTATCAAATTGTTCTTACGCCAGGTTCAGCACCTTTCCTTGATACATCCCAACCAGCGTGGAATCGAGCACACATGCAGGAGCCACCAGCCACGCCCCGCCTCCTCCGGCAAAATGAATACGCAGATGGGGCGGCTGTGGCTCAGTTGGTAGAGGGGGTCGTCTTCTGATCGGAGGGTTGGTGGTTCGATCCCCGACCATGGCAGCCTACATGTCCAAGTATCCTTGAGCAAGATACTGAACCCCAAATTCCTCCTGATGCTGCGTTCATCGGTGTGAGAATGAATTCCCAGTGGTGGCAGGTGGCCCCGTTTAGGGGAGCCTCTGCCACCAGTATGAATGTGTGTGTGAACAGGTGAATGAGTCAGTCTGTAGTGCAAAGTGTAGAGGTCACAAAGCCACTAGAAAAGCGCTGTATAAGTGCAGGTCCATTTACCATTTACCACCATGTCCATGACATGCAATGACAATACATGACATATAAATGGCATGGCATGCAAATGGCATGCCCGCTGATCAACTTACTGCCACTGCAGCGAGGTGGACGTGGTGATCTCTGAGGTGGAGGCAGGAAAATCTGCTTTCTAGTGCCTCAGGTCTGGGATCAGCAACAAGGAGTCACTGTGGCTGTTAACCAGCCGGACCAGAGAGCTGCACCATGGCAGAAGTGTCCCTCCACACACACTCCTTCTAAAGACCGTTAGAGCAGCCAAAATCATTTTTACGCATCAGTTTATTAGCCACACCTAACTTGTTGTCCCAATTAAACATCGCATACAAGATCAAATATGCACCACACCTGACTCATTCTGAAAGGATTTCCCACATGTTTTTTCTCCGGGGAGAGGGATCTGTGGTCATGGATCGCTGTGACCTGCAGCGTTAACATCACCATAATAATAATAATAATAATAATAATAATAATCCATGTTAAACCATTAGAGAAACAGTCAACGATCAGGACTTTGACACAGTCATTAAAGCAGGTTATCTGTGAAAAATATATGCGCTCCATAATCAGAATCAGAAGTACTTTATTGATCCCCGGAGGGAAATTCAGTATGAATAAAAATATTGTAAATAGCAGAATATATAGACTTAAGAAAATATACAATCTTAAAAAACATCCAGACTTCAACATACTATCATTGCACAAGTAAAATGAAAATATATGAAAAAAAAATCTATCCCCTCATATTTAGAACAGGTTATTGAGGGTGGAAAATGTCATTGTCAATGTCATGACTTTGGAAAATATGTAGTTGGGAATGAAGTTCCAGATTGATGTGGGGTTTCTAATAAATTGCCTGATCCAGTTGATTCTGAATGTATTATACAGGGTAAAAAAATCAAGGAAATTAAAACCTCCGTTTTCATAGGAATTCATTAAAGTTGATTTTTTGATATAATTAATTTTATTTTTCCACACAAAGTTCTATATAATTTAGTCAATAGCCGAGTGGTTTGTTTGTTGACATCCAGAGATATTGCTGTATAGGTGAGTGGGGATAAGCCCTCTGCTTTACATAAAAGGATTCTGGCCTGAAGGGACAGATCTCTCTGGAGCCACCAGTTGAATTTTTTCTGTGTTTTTTCTATGATGTGGTTAAAGTTCATGGAGCACCTGTTGCTTGTGTTTTTGTTGATGATGATTCCCAAATAGGTGACAGATTCCTTTACAGGTATGTTGGAGATGGATGTACTATTACAGTTTTTGAGTGGGAGAAGTTCACACTTACTAAGACTCAGGTGAAGGCCGGATGCTCTGGAAAAAACTGAAATTCGGTTAACAGCAATTGAAATTTGTGAGGCATTTTTTAGGAATAAGGAGGTGTCATCTGCCAGTTGGCTGATGACTATTTCCCTGTCTGCTCTAGATATCCCTTTGATGGGGCTCTGCTTGATAAAGTCAGAGAGCAGTTGGGCACATAGCAAAAATAAATATGGTGACACAGGCCAGCCCTGTCTGATTCCACGATTTAAATCAAAACATGGAGAAGTACCTGTATGCAATTTAATTGAGCAATTCGCTTTCTGATATATGGTTTCAATTGAAGGACAAAAGTACTTACCAAAACCAAATTTCTGTAGTGTCTGGAACATAAATTTGTGTTCAATGGTGTCGAACGCTTTGCGAAAGTCCAAAAATAAAATAAAGCTCTCATCAGGGAAGAATTCAGCATAATCAATGAGATCCAGACCAAGTCTTATGTTATTAGATATATGTCTATATATGTCTATATAAATATATATATACAGGAAGAGACACACAGAGAGGAGAGAGTTGAATGAAGACAGAGAGGAATGTGCTGCAAAGATGAGTAAAAGTGGAAAAAGAAGTAGCATTTGGATGCATGTTGACACTTGTGACAACATGAAAGCTCAGTGTAGGATTAGTAAAGTGTCTCTCCTGTATTTCATTTCTATTTTAGACCACACACACACACACACACACACACACACACACACACACACACACAGCTAAACTGACAATACCTGCACTATAATGTACATTAACTGTGCAGTATTATTAGCTTCAGTACTTCAGTCAGCTGTGTAATCATTCCACAGTGCAAAATAAATATTTTTATATTTTGACTTTCAATGTCCATGTTAATAATGTGTTGAAAAAGCTGACACCAAAAGTGTTTTTTGGTTATTTGTCTTAAAATGTTTTCCATGTGAGGCCAGAGTGGAACAACTTCACCTCCAGCCACGGAGAGGGGGAAAGTGTGAAGAGGAACACTTTGTAGTGATCAGAACAACATTTGTTGTATATAAAAACATTATTTTAGATGAAGCAAGACAATATTTAAACAGGGTGGGTATGAAGTTAATTGCTTGAAATTTTTTTTATAAAAACATATGTTTGTCAGTAATTGATAAGATGGTTCGTTGGAGCTCTGCTGACATAAGGACAGGAAACGATCAGCTGACAATGACAGCTTTAATCTGATTGGAGCGTCTCAGCCTGCCCTGGTTGTCACGCTAACACAAACCATAGTCCTGTTATCTGCCATCTGTCTTCAGCTTCTTTTCACGTCAGTGTTTGGGCGGGAACTCAATACCACAACTCCCCTCTGTGTCACTTCTACACAGACTCTAGCTCAGTGTGACGTCACCAGAACAAGATACAGATACGGACAGAAGACTCCGTCCGTATAACTGAGCCCTGAAGACACCTGGTGGACAGATAGGACACAGCAGCAGAAGGACCTGGAGAGGTGGAGCTGATAGGAGGGACAGAGAGGCAGGATGTGACGGAGTGAAGCTCCTCCTCCCTCTGTACGCAGATAGTGAGGACAGCAGTGGGACAGTCAGAGCAGAGAGACGTCTCCATTAACATGGATCACCTGGTGGTGGTGCTGCTGCTGCTGTGGAGCTCAGGTAGGACCACTCTTTAACATGATGTGTTATTATTCTAATGATCTGTAGTGAATCTTTACATCAGAGAACAAACTGCTCACACACATCAACATCAAGCTTTGATTCTCTTCTTCTGGTTAATTCATTATTTAGACCGTGTTTCGACTTGTTGCCTCCGTCAGGGTCATCATGAACTAGATTACAGACAACACTTAAACAGGGTTGGTATGAAACAGAGAGAAAGTAGATGAAGAAATAAAACAATCATCAAAACATATGTTTGTCAGTAATTAATATGATGGTTAGTTGGAACTCTGCTGACGTTAAAACAGGAAATGATCAACAGATAGTGACAGCTTTAATCTGATAACAGCTGATGTCAGCCTCAATGTTCCCTGTTCACTCTCCTGCCGCCCAACAGAGCTGCATTAAGTTAAAGCTGATGCTAACACACACGTTTCCTGCTGCTGCTTCACATTAAAAAACACCTCAGCTGGACGAACACAAGAGGCTTTTATTGTGAAGCACGCACAGGAAATGCAATGTCTTCATCACTTAGGTCAACAAAACAAACCAGCAGCCATTTTATTCACGTTCCTGTCAGTTTGATATATTGTTTGAAGTAACAGCACTGTAAAATATAATAAGTTGACTTTACTTAAGTAAATCAAATCTAATTTGAATAAGTTAACATAAATTACTTTTTTAATTATTGTGAGTGTGCAGTTCTCAAATTAACCTACATAATTGGAGTGTAGTTTTTTTTTTATTTGATTTGATTTATTTGGCACAGTTTTAAAAGAAAGAAAATAACATAATAACAACAACAACAATACAATTTATATATTCCATATACATATTTAAATAAAATAAAGACATGCCAGGAAAACCCAAAAAACCCTCCTGGGGCTTGAATAGTGGGATTCCCTAATATAACATAAAAATAAAAAGAACAAGAAACATGGAATTATACACAGCAAGAAACTAGAAAAACAAAACAAAGGCGCAACATAGCAATGAAACAAGAATTATAATAGGTTATTGAAATAGTAATAGGTTTTTTAAAGATCTTTTCAATGATAAACGAGAAAGGTTGACTAAGTCAGGAGGAAGTGAGTTCCATATCCTGGATCCTCTAGATGTAATGCTAAACTGTGATGAGGTGGTTTGTGATTTGGGAGGCCGAAGTTGTAAAGCTTTTCTTGTAGGATAATTGTGAAGCTGATTATTGGTTATGAAGATATTATTAAAAACAGGGGGAAGTGTTTTGTTTAAAACAAACAAAGGTAACTGAAACAAAGGTAATGTAGGACTTCTTAGAGCTGAGTTGGAAATTATTCTTACTGCTCTTTTTTGCAAGCAGAGTATTGGTTGCAGTTTTGTCTGATGAGTGCTGGCCCAAGCAATATTACAATAATTAATGAATGGTTAAACCATTCAATAACAGAGATTAAGTGAGACTTTAGTATTTAAAAGATAACACATTTTTCCAATTATTCCAATGTTTTTTGCAATTTTGGATGTAATGAGTGAGATGTGAGGTTTCCAGGATATGTTTTCATGTATAAGTACACCAAGAAAACAAGTTGGTTTTACTTTAGTTATTGAAACATTATCAATCAGCACAAATATATTTATAGGATTATTTTTATGATTTTGACCAAACAGAATAAAATTAGTTTTCTTAATGTTTAATGACAATTTATTTATTTTTAACCATTTTGCATTTTTTTCCAATTCCTTATTAACAACTTTCATTAGGGTTTTTGGATCTGAGTGAGAGTAAAACAGACTAGTATCATCAGTGAACAAGATGTTTGATAACAGATCTGAGACTAGGGTTGTCACGATACTAAAATTTTCAACTCGATACAGATACTCAGGAAAATATTGGATACTCAATATAATTTTCAATACCACCAGGATAAAAACAAAGACCCCAAAATTTAACAGAAATATTTTTATTAACAAGAAAATGCAACATGTTAAAATTAACAACCACAGGTTAAATATTTATAATAAAAATCAGTTGTGTGACTATGATAACAAGCTTCAGGTCTGAGGTAGTGCAAAAAATAAATCATTACAATAAACAATAACAATTAGCACAATATTAGGAAAGCTTGATTAAAAGAGGTAGAGTCGCTGTGTGTGTTGCTGTTTGGTTGCAGGTCGACTTTTCTCTGCTTCATTCTGGGACTTCAAGAGAGAAAATAACACTTTACATTTATGTAAACTTATTAACTCTATGCTTATGTACACTGACACTGTGTCAATTAAGGGGGAGGGGCCTGCTGTGTGTGTGTGTGTCTGTGTGTGTGTGTGTGTGTCTCTGTTTGTGAGGGGAGGGGCCTGCTGCTGTGTGTGTGTGTGTGTGTGTGTGTGTGTGTGTGTGTGTGTGTGAGGGGGAGGGGCCTGCTGTGTGTGTGTGTGTGTGTGCGTGTGTGTGTGTGTGAGGGGGAGGGGCCTGCTGCTGTGTGTGTGTGTGTGAAGGGGGAGGGGCCTGCTGCTGTGTGTGTGTGTGTGAAGGGGGAGGGGCCTGCTGCTGTGTGTGTGTGTGTGTGTGTGTGTGTGTGAAGGGGGAGGGGCCTGCTGCTGTGTGTGTGTGTGTGTATGTGTGAGGGGGAGGGGCCTGCTGCTGTGTGTGTGTGTGTGTGTGTGTGTGTGAGGGGCCTGCTGATAGATACTTTTTAAAATGAGTATCGTATCCGGATACGTTTTAGTATCGATACTTTTTTGAGTATCGATACTTTTGACCACCCTATCTGAGGCATTAGCCAAATCATTAATCTATAAAAGGATCAATAATGGTCCCATCATTGATCCCTGGGGGACACCACATTTGGTCACAAGGGGAATTTACTCCCTTATATGCAACAAACTGCAGTCTATGTTCCAGATAACTAGAGAACCACTCTAATGCTTGATTATCAAGACCCAGGTGTTTTGATTTTTGCAAGAGAATATAATGATCCACGGTGTCGAATGCTTTTGATAAGTCTGTGAAAATTCCTCTTGAAAGTTGTTTCTTATCCTTTGCTCTGTATAGCTCTTTAATAAAATGTGTAATAGCCATACCCGTAGAATGGAATTTCCTGAAACCATATTAGTGTTTGTATAAGATTTCATTTTCGTCAAGATACTTTATTAGTCTGTTGAATGATAACTTTTCAAGAATCTTTGAAATGGTGGATAAAATGGAAATAGGTCGGTAATTGGTAAAGATGGCAGGATCCTCAGATTTGTAAACAGGGAGAATTTTGGCAATTTTCAATTCCTGTGGCACAATTAATTTGTTAAATGATAAATTAAATATATGTGTCAGTGGTTCAGCAATGGCATCAGACACCTCTTTAAGTAGCTCTGCATTGAGATCGTCATTCCCAGCAGCAGAATTCTTCAGAGATCCTAGTACCTTGCATAGTTCAAAGGAAGTGACAGGGCTAAAATGAAATCCACCAGTGGGTGGCCATGGCATAAATTGAAGGGGACTTTCATTCACTGCAGGTATTTTGGAGGCCATAGCTGATCCAATTTCAACAAAAAAACTTGTTAAATTTGTGGGCTGTTACAACAGGGTCCTTAGTGAGTGATCCTTCAACTTTAAATTCATTGGGAAGGGATTTCTTTGTTTTTGTTTTGTTGAGAATATTATTAATAGTACTCCAAAGTGCTCTCATGTTATTTCTGCTCTCAGTAATGCTTTTTAGCTCCTCTGATAATGTGATTTAATTTATTTCTATATTTTTTAAACTCATTAAGATGAAATGGGTTAGGACTAGAAAGAAATGTTTTATATCATTTGTGCTTCTTTCTAAGGGTTTTTATAATTCCTGGGGTTATCCAAGGCTGTACTGGCTTGGAGTAGAATTTAGAGGCTGCTCTCTTCTCAGGAAAGGCAACATTATATGCATTGGTTATTTTATTTAGAAAAATAGTATACGCCTTCTGTGGGTCTTGATTGTCCATAACATTATCGCAAGAGAGACGTTCTATCAACTCTTTAAATTTGCTGATGGTACTTGGTTTAATCACTCTATACGTAGGTGGACAGAAATTGGAGTCCATAATACACAATATGAAAACATCATGTTCAAAAATGAATTAATCTGTTTGTTTTTGGCTGAATCAGGAATATTAATATTAAAATCTCCCATAATATAACATTGTTTCCTCTATTTGGATATTATGTCAAGCACATCTGCCAAATGAGAGTTAAAATCACTTTTACTAGAGCTTGGTGGCCTATAAATACATCTAATGATGGTATGATTACCTGTTTCAATGAATACACTCTCTCCAGATGGTAGCTGGTGGCTGGGCCTGGAGGTAGCTGGTGGCTGGGCCTGGTGGTAGCTGGTGGCTGTGCCAGGAGGTAGCTGGTGGCTGGGCCTGTTGGTAGCTGGTGGCAGCTGGTCGCTGGGCCTGTTGGTAGCTGGGCCTGGAGGTAGCTGGTGGTAGCTGGTGGCTGGGCCTGGAGGTAACTGGTTGTTGCTGGGCATGGACGTAGATGGTGGCTGGGCTTGGTGGTAGCTGGTGGCTGGGCCTGGGCGTGGCCGGGCCTGGTGGTAGCTGGTGGTTGCTGGTGGCTGGGCCTGGAGTTAGCTGGTGGCTGGGCCTGGAGGTAGCTGGTGGCTGGGCTTGGTGGTAGCTGGTGGCTGGGCCTGGAGGTAGCTGGTGGCTGGGCCTGGAGGTAGCTGGTGGCTGGGCCTGGTGGTAGCTGGTGGCTGTGGCATCCATGTTTTAAGCGGTAATGCTTAAGCAAATAGCCTTTTTTTTTTTTTGTAGAAAATGTGCAGTACTTACAAGTCGACTGCATTAGATGTCACTGCTCTGGCAGACCTGAAAATACATGATCATTTCAGCATTAAAAGCTAAAAAAAGTTCAATATTTTTCTAAGAAGTCGCAAATTAAAATGCACAATTATTATTTTAATCACAAATTAAAATCTGTAATGAATTGTTTTGACATTCACATACTAAAATGTGCAATAAAGTATTTTTAAATGTATGTAATTGATTATTTTTCAACAGTCAAATTGAAATGTACAATTCATTATTTTTTAACAGTCAGTGCTCGATGAATAAATATTTTTAACAGTTACAAACTACAATGTACAATGATTTATTATAAACATTCAAAAATCGGTATTAATGCACTTGATCCATTTAATAACGGAGTTGTTTTTTTAATCATAATCCAACTGTAGTGAATTTAATGTATGTCTGTTACCCCAAACCATGAAACAAAGACAAATATTGAATAATTATTTGTGTATTATGTGTATTGGGCATAAAGAATATAGACACATAAATCAACACACCAGGTTATTATAACATTGAGTGTAATCCCTGCACTGTTGTTCACTGTATTCTTATATTTAGTTTTAAATTCAGTGATGAACTGTATCTGGGCATGGGACCTATCCGATCTAATGTCATTATCAGGTCCAGAATTGATCCAAATAATAGATCAGATTTCTAAGTCATGATACCAATTTACCTGGGGGTCTGGGGCCATGCTCCCCCGGATAAATTTTTTGCCCTAAAAGCCTAAATTTGGTGCCTCTCACACATTCTAATGCCACTATTCCATCTTAATTGTGGCATATTGTAATGAATTGTTTTAAAGGAGAATAAGGTTTCTTCTATGTTTTATTTAAGGCGTCATATTTTGACAGTCTTCTCGTAAATTCTGTGGTGCACACATAAAACATCCACGTGCTCGTATTTTGAAAGCCACATGTTTGCTTTTATTTTGAAGGCAGGTCTGAAACGTTCTAACCGTAGCACTTAAATACAAGCACCGTGAAAACAAGTGGAGGCTGACTGACCGCAATGTACTTTGTTCTCTTCCAGTAACGTTAGCTAACATTAGCTCTAACAGGCAGTCTGGCCCGTATACCGTCTATGGTGAAACCTCACTCAGAAACTCCAGTGATGCTAACAGAGTTCTAGCACTGCTACAGTTGTTATGACATCTCAAGTGTTTGACGTCATGCCACTGTTCCAGTCGCTCATCCCCGCGGCGAGAGAGCGGAAGACTGTTCACTGTTAGAGTTAAAATAATAAAACAATCCCCTATTCTGAAGTAGCGGCAGGCATAATATAGCACTAAATTAATACAGCAGAAACTCCTGAACCTCAGCTCGCAGTGTTGATTGAGTTTGCTGTCTGTGGCTCCCATTGCGGTCTTTTGGACCTCGCCAAATGACGTTTATTACTTTTTTTTTTTTTTAAACATGTGTTTATTAGATTTTTGTTTGCAGATTACAGCTAGTCAAACAAGACATTATTACATGCAACAAAGCAAACTTTTTCTCCCTATTCTCCCTCCCATCCCCTCCTAAATAAACCTATATTAAAAAAAAAATAAAAAAAGATGTAAATAAAGCAAAAATTAAATACAAATAAATAAATGAAAACAATAAATAAAAGTGAATAAAAAATAAAAACATACATACATAACAATAAAGAAAAAACAACAACAAAACATATATATATATATATATATATATATATATATATATATATATATATATATATATATATACACACATTTAAATTTAGTTATATAGACAAATACTGAAAATAGTTATAACACTGACAGATTTCAAGGGTGTCTCTCAAAGTATCATCACCAAATAAACATTCTACTCCCTCAGAGCCTCCTGCTGAAGCAAGTTACCAACATTAGCATCATGTCTTATAAAACTCATAAAAGGTCTCCAGATTATTTTTTCCATTGTCATGCTTGATGCCATCTCTTTGATCCATCTTCCAATTCTTGGTCCATCAACATTTTTCCAATTAAGAGAAATGATACGTTTAGCTTGTAATATACACATATCCACAAATCTAGATTCTTTATTTTGTAAGTGTGGGGTAGTTGGATATATGCCCAGAAGAAAAAGCTTGGGGTCCAGTGGCAACTTCTTAGCTAATATTTGATCAATCATATTAATAATATCTTGCCAGAAGGATTTCACTTTCACACATTCCCATAGACAGTGATACATCGTTCCTCTTGCTTCATTACACTTAATACATGTATCAGGGATATTATTATTAAATTTGTGCAATTTGACTGGGGTTATATATGTACGCATCAGCCATTTATATTGGATGAGTTTCAGAATGCTATTAATTGTTTGTTTCTGAGCTTTCATGCATGCCCCTTTCCAGTCTTGTAATGGTATTTCATCACCTATATCTTCCATCCACAGTCTCAACTTATGTTTTGTAGATTCATCAGACCCGGATATGAATAAATTGTACAGGGATGAAATTAAACCTTTATCATAACAATGTCCTATAATTGCTGTCTCTAATGAGGAAGTAATAAGTATGTCCAGTGAATAGTTTTGAGATGACGATATAAAATTCCTAATTTGAAGGTATTTAAAGAAATGCGTTTTTGGAATGTTATATTTGGTTGATATTTCTGAAAAGGACATAAATACATCATCTTTTCTGTACATATCTTGCACTTTCCTTAATCCCTTTTCAGCCCACATTCGAAATCCTGGATCGCTACTTCCTGGTTTGAAATTGGCATTACCCCAAATAGGACTAAAACATGACCAAGATGGATTAATGTTCAAATATTTACAAGTATCAAACCAAATGTCAATCATATTTAATACAATAGGGTTGTCTGTATTTTTCCTCAGACTTTTCCGATCTGCTGAATACAAAAACAAGTGAAGTGGTAATCTAGGCCTCACCGAGCAGGATTCCAAGCTTATCCAGGCAGGGGTGTTTTCAGAAGAAAAGTAAAACATGATGGACCGCAGTTGAGCTGCCCAGTAGTACCACTGGATGTTTGGGCACTGAAGGCCTCCTCGATCATATGGTAGATATATTAAAGATAAACGTAATCTTGAACGTTTGTTTTGCCAAATAAAGGTGGTAAACAACTTTCTAGTTCTGGTAAACAAGGAAGAGGGAGGGGGTAGGGGGATATTCTGGAATAGATAAAGGAATTTAGGAAGAATGTTCATTTTTAGGATATTTATCCTGCCAATCATTGAGATTGGTAATGATGTCCAGCGTTCTAGAGACAAGGTTGTAGTTTCCTGCAGTGAGTCATAGTTTATTTGAGAAATTTTGTTCACCTCAGGAAAAATTTTAATACCCAAATATGTGAAATTATCAGTAGAGTTAAAAGAAGAGACCCGGGCATTTCCATTTATCCTTTCTGAATCATTAAGTAGCATTATAGAAGATTTTGAATAATTAATTTTGTATCCAGATATTTTTCCAAAGACTTCAATAAGATCTATCAGTGCTGGAATGGAACTATTCAAATTTTTAAGGAACAAAATTACGTCGTCAGCAAAAAGCGCTATCTTGTGTTCCTCCTGACCCTCCAAAATTCCAAAAATATCTGTTCGCGTCCTAATTGCTATGGCAAGTGGTTCTATTGCAAGAATAAACAATAATGGGGATAGAGGGCTTCCTTGCGGGCAACTTCTAGAGATATTAAAGGGTTTAGAGACCACATTGTTGGTTAAAACTTCAGCAGTGAGTCCTGTACATAGCAATCTGACCATTTGCAAAATCTTTCTCCAAAGCCAAAGCGGGCAAGCACTTCGAACAGATAAGGCCATTCGACTCGGTCGAAGGCCTTCTCCGCATCAAGTGACAGCAAGGCTGTGTCTTTTGCCGCTTTTTGACTGTGAAGGATATTCAGTACTCGCCTGACATTATGAAACCCTTGTCTACCTTGGATAAAACCATTTTGATCCCCTCCCACCAGCCGAGGAAGGTGTCCTTCTAATCTTCTTGCAAGAACTTTACATAACATTTTTGTATCTGAATTTAGGAGGCTAATAGGTCGCATATTTTCACATTTTGTATTAGGTTTTCCCGGTTTTGGAAGCAGTGTAATTCGGGCAACCCTCATGGATGCGGGAAGGAGATCATTCCTGAAGGATTCCTAAAACAACTCCAATAAGGGTGTCAGTAATTTAGACTGAAATGTTTTATATAAATCTATAGGAATGCCATCAAGGCCTGCTGCTTTTCCAGCCTGCATAGAGCCCATTGCATCTGCTATCTCCTGTTTTGTTATTTCTTCATCTAATGTCCTACTCTCCTCCTCGGAAAGTGTGGGGATGTTAAGGTCATTAAAAATTTTTGTCTGTCCATCTAGGTTAGAAGAACATTCGGAGCTATACAGTCCCTCATAGAAGACCCTGAAAGTGTTGCTAATTTCTTCAGGGTTCACAACATTTTTCCCATTTGGAGCTTCTATTTAATTAATTGACCTTTCTGTTTGTTGTTGTTTGATGCGCCATGCTAATATTTTTCCAGACTTTTCCCCTTGTTCATAGTATGATTGTTTGAGTTTCAATAAGTTGGCTGCTACTTTATTAGCTGAAATTTCATTATACTGAGATCTGAGAGCAAGAAGTTCTGCATGCTTTTCTGGTGAGCTAGATTTATTTTGATAGAGGTCAGTTTCAAGTTTTTTTATTTCCCCTTCTAGCGTCCTCATTTCAAGTTGTGCTCTCTTTTTTTTGAACTAATGAAACCAATGATTTGACCCCTAATGAAGGCCTTAAATGCCTCCCACCTTATACTAGCCGAAGTTTCGTTAGTGTTACATTCAAAATACAGGTCAATTTGTTTATCTACGAAATCTACAAATGCAGGGTCCATAAGCCACTCTGGCTGGAAGCGCCATTTTGGAGGGTCTCTTACAAGCCTAACATCTTCATATATCAAGGATACTGCTGCATGATCGGATAGAACTATGCTGCTATATTGGCACTCTTTAACTTTGGAAACAAATAGTGCTGAAACTAGGAAAAAATCTATTCGTGAATGGGTTTTGTAAGTGCTAGAATAGCAGGAGTATTCCACTGCATCTGGCTTTCCATATCTCCATATATCCAATAAATTTAACTCTTTCATAAAATGGTGTATTGTCTTCCTCGACCTGGTATGAGTATCATCAAAGCCCGATGATCTGTCCCTTGACGGCTCTAGTGTACAGTTGAAGTCACCAGCTACCACATAGTGTCCGGAGAGATTTGAAATTGTCAGGAATAAATTGTTATAGAATTTGGGGTCATCTTCATTTGGCCCATAAACATTTATCAGATTTATATTTTCAGATAATGTTATAGAGGATTCTGCTGGCAGATATATCATAGTCCAAGGAACTTTATTATGTATTTGGAAGGGGACTGACTTATGGATCAATATCATGACTCCTCTAGCATGAGTAGTATAATGAGCAGAGAACACCTGACCCTGCCACCTTCTTTTTATCTTAGAGATATCCCCGCTTAGCAAATGAGTTTCTTGTAAGAAAATTATTTTTGATTGTAAAAAGTTTATCCTGCTCATCACTTGCTTTATCTTTGCAATTTTATTCAAACCTCTACAGTTCCATGAGGTGAATTTTAGCTTAAAACTATCTGTCATGAGTTATTTGGTTCATATTGGTAGTGCACTGGAGAAAACACCAACAAAAAAACAAACAAACAAAAAAAAAAGAAAAAGAAAAAGAAAGCCCCCCCACACACACACACGCGGTGCCATGTTGCTGACGATGGAAACTACTTCTCCCTCCCTGCCTTCAGCACTCGCTCCTTGTCTTTGAAATTCAAGAATTTCATTATGAGAGTCCTTGGACGTCCTGTGCTTGAGTTAGGGTGAAGAGTGCTGATTCTGTGCGCCCGCTCAATTACCGGAGCCTCCCGCGGCTCCAGCCCCAGAGCTCACCTCTCCAGAAATGTTGTGGCGTCTTGGCCCTCTGCTTTCTCCGGTAAGCCCACCAATCTCACGTTGTTGCGTCTGCTTCTACATTCCAAGTCATCAACTTTATCGGTGAGAGTTTTCACGGTGTTTTCCAGTGTGCCGACTTTGGTTAATAGCTCGTTAACGTTGTCTTCGGCATCTGAAATCCGTTGCTCAGCGTGTGCAATGCGCCCCGTGCATTCCTGCACCTGCTTTTTCACATCGGTAATTGTTAGTCGCACAATGTCGATTTTTTGGTAAATACCACTTTTCAATGAAGTTATTGCTTTCATGATATCTTCATTAGTTTTCTCGCCTGAATTGCATGCTTCGCCGGCATCTTCTTCCTCAACTTCGTCCTCCACGAGTGACATGGCGTCGCGTATTTCTTCTCCCTCGGAGCATTTGTCCTCTTGTCGTGGTTTTTGTCTGTCTTTTTTGTTGCTCTTTGGTGGCATTTTTACATCCAAGCACTCTGATACTCGCCTTGCTGAAGTTTAAATCAAGTTTTGGTTAGTTCTGTAGGATTTATTACAAGCTAGCAGCAGAGCTCAAAAAGTCGTAACTGCCTAGTACCTCGCCATAACCGGAAGTCTTATTACTTTTTAAATACTTTTTAATGACCTTAACTTTGACTCATTTAATTTACTACCTTTTAAAACCTGCGGCAACCATGGTATATAAGTTCATTTCCAAGTAAAACGCTTTACGTTATATTAAAATGGACTTCACTACACAAAATGCTCCGTGCCTTTACTCACCCACTAAAGACGAGGTTTGACTTTGAGTCCAAAGTCCCATCATTTGTAAGGTTCTAAGACGATGCTGCAATAACACCCAGGCAGCAAAATTAATTAACAACGTTAGCATTTTTAACGTGAGCTCTGTCGGCTCCAATACACACCCTTTGCTGAGCACACACACACACACACACACACACACACCGCATGATCTCGACGGATGTATCCGAGCCCACTATAAACTTTCAGCAGCTCCCCCTCCACTTTTATTCCAAGCGCTCATTGAAAAAGCATTTCTAACGTCTCACTTCTCTTTGTAGACAAGTGTCTTCACGCCAAAATTCACCAAAAATAGAGAAGTCTACCATAAACTGGAGTCTACATTTGTACCAAAAATGGTGAAGTTACTGCCACGGTAAAATAGCATGCTTGCTAGTGGTGATATTTGAATTTGAGTTTATTTACTTTATTTACTCCTCCCTGGCAAGTACACTGTACTACACTACAACAAGACCACGTAACGGTTAACCAAAGAGTTAAATATTTACTTACCAAATCAATGTGCAAACACAAGTAGTTGAAGGTGTTGAGAGAGCTCTCGTTGACCGTTCGGTTGACCGTTTTGTATGGAAAGCACAAAGTAGATGAGACAGATCTGGGCATGTCTGAAAGAATGCCCAAAGGCCTCTGGGAACAATACATGTTTTTTTCTAATTTCACTTAACATGGATATATTAAGTAAAGCATATTTTGTTACTCCAAAGTACTACTTACTTATTTAAAAGTAGTGTTCATAACAAGTTGATGAACACTGAGTTTGGTTCACTTATCATATTTAATTAAACTGGAAGTTCTAAGACAAGAGTGAATTAACAGTCACTTTCTGGAGGTTTCTTTTTTCTCTTTATTCACTACCAGATTTCTGTTTGACAACTAGTTCCCTTACTTCTTTAATTGTTGCTGTTTAAACATTTTAAACTGTGGTGGTAATAATAATAACATAATTATAATAATAACTACGAAATTTCCTGTGGGGAAATTCTGAAAGGGCCACGGGGGCTACTGCCGGTGTGTGTACACTATGATGAGATTCTTCAGAGATTTTAATTTGTTAATAATAATAATAATAATAATAATAATAATAATGATAATTATTACTATTAATACTCGTAATAATAATAATAATTATAATAATAATAGTTATTATTATTATCTTGGATAATCATTATTAATTTTTATTATTATTATTATTAGTAGTATTATTATAACTTGTATTACCTTGACAAAACAACCTGAGAGAGTTCATTCTGTCCACAGCTCCAATCATGCTGCTTTATTCTGATGTTTATCTTCTGATTTTGTTGTCAGGACTCCAGGCTGAAGGAAAATTCAACTCAACAGGTAGAGAAGACAAATATAAAATAGAGAACAGAGAAATAATGAATCATTAAAGCAGAATAAGCAGCCAGCTGTAGCTGTTTAATTCAAATTAAATTCACTTCTTTTACTGATGACTCTCTTGTTTGTGTTCAGAGTCTGTCAGGTTGGTGGGAGGAGACAGTCGCTGTGCAGGAAGACCGGAGCTGAAACATGAAGGAGAATGGAGACCAGTGAATGGCCCTGACTATGACTGGAACCTGAAGACAGCAGCAGCTGTCTGCAGAGAGTTAGACTGTGGTTCTGCTGTTTCTCTAGAACAGAGAGAGGAGTCCTCAGACAGATCTGTGTGGGGGATCAGACCTGACTGTGTCCAGTCTGGATCTGCTCTGAGGGATTGTGCATCATCATATTACACTTCCTTCATCCTGAATCTCATCTGTTCAGGTAATGCACGTAGTCACCGTGTTGTCACCCATTGGTTTGTGGACTGCCCATTTGAATATGTGTAAAGTGTATGTGACTTACCTTAATAACATGAAAATATCATTATCTTGAAATAAAAAGATCATGTCATGTAATAACATGATAAATATATTGTGCAAACCTGAAAATATATTGTTATAACAATAAACGTATAACTTAATAAACTCAAGATCAAGTAAAATATGAGTTTTGCCATATAAAGTGTGTCCCCCTAACTTTGTCTCTGGATATCCAGGAGTGGAATGCTTTTACCAGCTCATATTTTAGACTGTTTTGAGAGGACAGTTCATACATTAATACTTACCTGGTCTGAGAAAGGAACGATGCAGATCTCAGCAGGTAATAAAATATAGTCCCACCTCTGAATATTGCATCCATAACTTTATCTCAGTACATATATTGGGCCATTAGATAGTGTGAGTGACATTCATTTAATAACAAGGTAAGATGGTTTAGGGATGATGCATGTAAAATAAATAAAACTGCTACAGGAATCAAATGGTTTTATTATCTGCACATATTTGACCGACTTTGACAAAAAAACCCTGCTGAGTCTAATTAAACATTGATGAGTCTAAACTTTGATAAACTAAAGACAGCAGGTTATATATTACCATTGATAAACCACCAAACGCTCTTTGTGTGCTTCGATGGTTTTTAATTCGGACTTTACCGGATAAATCATTGCAATGTAGTTTTTGTTGCTATGCGTGCTCCTGTGAGGGGCAGCAGATCTCTGCAGGCATAACTCAGCAAACACCGGTAGCCAGTGTCTGACAGCAGTGTAAGGTCGTCACCAATCAGCCATAAAAAGGTGAGTAAAATGAAGATGGCCTTGTAGTTCCGGCTCATGTTTGGTCAGCCAAGTGTGGAACTTAACATAGAACATTTAACGGTACACGAAGACACAAGTTGGATGTAACACGACGCAAAAACAACCAGTCAGACGGAGTACAGTGTGTTCTGTTGCAGCAGAGCGTGCCCCATCTAGACCTGAGTACTGCAAGTACACAATTGACCTCCTGGTGTGATCAGCTTTTTGCGTAGTTTAGGAGCTACAGATCATACAACTTTACATGTCACTTGTCATGTCACTATGTGTTCCTGCTACACAAAATGTGTACAAGTCAACAGGTCTGTGATGTTGTGTGGTCTGACAACATTCAAACTTGTTATTGTTCCAATGTTGGAATTTTGCTCCATCCAGTTTGAATCACTGATTTGTTGTTTCATGACATCTTTTTATTTAGTGTCTGGTGTCTTTTACCTCTGGTTCTCTTCTCTCTCCTCTCCAGACTCTGTCCGGCTGGTGAATGGGACCAGTCTGTGCTCAGGCAGACTGGAGCTGAAGTCTGACCAGTCTAACCAGAGCTGGTCCTCAGTGTGTGAAGCTGACTTTGACCAGCAGGATGCAGAGGTGGTCTGCAGGGAGCTTGGCTGTGGGGCTCCTTCAGTCCTCCAGGGGGCGCTCTATGGAGAAGGGGAGGCTCCAATGTGGACCAAAGAGTTCCAGTGTGGAGGAGATGAGTCTGCTCTCCTGGACTGTAGAAGCTCAGGCTCAGATAGAAACACCTGCTCACCTGGCAGAGCTGTTGGACTCACCTGCTCAGGTAGAAGAGGAGCTGCAGCTTTCATTTGGTTCATTTCTGTTCTCATCAAACTCACTTTATTCTTTTACTGATGACTCTCTTGATTGTGTTCAGAGCCTGTCAGGTTGGTGGGAGGAGACAGTCGCTGTGCAGGAACACTGGAGCTGGAACATAAAGGAGAGTGGAGACCAGTGGATGACTCTGGCTGGACCCTGAAGGAAGCAGCAGCTGCCTGCAGAGAGTTAGACTGTGGTTCTGCTGTTTTTGTAGAACGGAGAATGGAGTCCTCGGACAGATCTGCGTGGATAATCATATCTGACTGTGTCCATTCTGGATCTGCTCTGAGGGACTGTGTAGGATCAGCTTCTTCTCCGTTTATCCTGGATCTCGTCTGTTCAGGTAAGCCTGTCAGTGACATCATCTATGACATCATGAATGACAGAAATGTTTCCAGTGAGTTCCTTCCTCTGTTACAGTGACAGTCAGTGGTTTATAATGGACTGGACTGTAAACATCCTAAAGTGTAGAGAAGTGTTCTTGTTTCTGGAGACATAGACTGCTGAGCTTCACCTGACAGGACACACCTGGAGGAACCTGTCTGCTTCAGCCAATCACCTCTCTGTATTTACAGACCAGTTTCAGCCAATCACCTCTCTGTATTTACAGACCTGTTTCAGCCAATCACCTCTCTGTATTTACAGACCTGTTTTAGCCAATCACCTCTCTGTATTTACAGACCTGTTTCAGCCAATCACCTCTCTGTATTTACAGACCTGCTGCTTCAGCCCAACATCTCCTGGTCCTCCTCCATGGACGGGGTCTCTGAGGCCCAGCAGCAGCAGCATCAGGAGGAGTTTCGGGTTTTCAGAGGCTCCACCTTCACCATCAGCTGTTCCATCCAGCCTCAGTACCCAGGAGGCTCCTTCCAGCTCTCCTTCACCTCCTCCACCTCAGCAATCAACTACACCCAGCCAGCTGTCAATCACTCTGCTGACTTCCTGTTTCCTGCTGCAGAGCCCGCCCACCAAGGAAGCTACAGCTGTGTTTATCACGTCCATGTTTTCTCTCATAACTTCTCCTCTGAGAGCCGTCAGCTCTCTGTCTCTGTTGTAGGTAAGCTGAATGTTTACAGGTTTGTTAAAGAAGATTCATCAAACAGGCTGAAAATGATCAGCTGCCAACAGAGTTCATGCATGTTGTTGTTTCTGCATGTGACACTGGCCCTCATTTATCAAACGATCGTAGAAGCGAGAGCAGATCTGAGTGTAGATTTTGTCTTACGACAGGGTTCACGTGGCATTTATTAAACGTCCGTATCTCGCCAATCACAGCGTGAGAATGGTCGGCTGTTGATAAATGTGGCGGCTTGAAACAAGCATCATTTAAATACCACGCATTACAGTATATATATATATATATATATATATATATATAACAGTATATATAATATCATATATACCCGACCCAGATGGCTCGCCTCGAGAGTTTACAGCACCGAAGGATCCAATACGACCAAAAAGAAGATTTTTTTCCCTTTTCTTTATCAAAATCAGCTTCATTAGCAAAGTGCACCGTCACAAATAACAACAGGAGGAAATAGACATTTTACAGAAATACGCAGCGACGGAGGTTTGTGAAATAAAAGAACTTATAGTTATAAAGTCAAACAAGTTCAGTGAATATTTTACATTTGGAGTACTGACTTAAAGTTTTCACAGCTTTTTGGTTGAAGGACGTAAAAAATGTTTTAAAGTAAGTTTTAATCCCAAAAGGAGAGGAATTTCTCAGAGGCAGAAAGTGTAACGCTGACGTCCAACAGCTGCAACAACAAACTGGTTTTGTTTGGCAGAATAAAAAGTGAAAAGGAAGGAAATCAGTGGTGTTGTCAGCAGAGTAGCAGTGGAGCATTCAACTCCTGGTGAGGTTGGAATATTTCATTTATACATGGTGATATATAAAGCCTAATAGCCTATGTAATATCAAAATATTGTTATTATTATGATGGAGAGATGTTATTCACTTCTTTACATTTAGTAATGATTATGTCCCAGTCAGAGTAGTGTGTGGCTGATTGAAATGTTTCTATTGGGTCAGAACCGCTGGTGGAGGAGACGCTGACGCTCCAGTATCCGAGCCAGATAACAGTAAACAGCTAGCCTGGGTATACCCAGACTGCCTTGCGCGCTCAAATTTAATTTCGAACCTCCAGGCAGTCTGGAAACCAAGGGAGTTTCTTAGCCCTGTTTTAGGGATCCAATCACAGAGCGGGGAGGGACGGTGAGACGATGACGCGTACTACTCGGCACTTGGAAGCTTTCTGGATCCAACATGGCTGCTGCAGACGCGAAACTCTCTTTAGCTGAAGACGTTTTAAATAGTTTAGAGCGAAAGTTGAAAGGCGAAAGGTCTCTTGCCGGCTCCGCTGTCCCCCGGCTGGTAGCGAGATCACCGGTAGCGGGGCTATTAGCGCCGCACCGGCGGTCTCGGCGGCTCGTTGCGCCGAGCCGGCGAGACCGTCGCTCACCACCGGTGATCTCGCTCCAAATCGAGGAACAGCGGAGCCGCCGAGAGGCCCGCAGCAGCTTGTTTATTGCCGATAAAATCAGTGGATGTGTGTGGCTGAATGACATGAGGGGGAATAAAGCGTGAAAATAAATAATCTTGCAGAAAGCGAGAACTGGAGAAGCAAAGCAGCAAACAACACTCTCTCACAGACACACACACACACAACAAACAGCCAATCAGATCAGTTATACCAGATGACGTAGTAGAGCAACAGAGATGGATAAGAGCTACCTACAGACGCTTTTGATAGACATTCTAAGCGCCCAATAAACAGCTCTGGAGGATCATAAACCACACCTCCTCTACGGAGAAATAAACGGCAGGTGTCCAGACCTAATCTCCAATGAGATTTGGTCTGGTGTTAGCCAGGCTAGTAAACAGCAGAAGACAACAACATTTAATAGCCTCTGCTAGTATTCTGGTTAAAGAATTTCACGGTCGCAGGGTGTATTAATTTTTAATGAGGTTTTAGTAATAAATTATATAGCTAAAACATGCTTTGGTTTGTCAACATAAAAAAAAACATGGAAGAGTTTTATGCAGTGCATCCCAAAGCTCTTAATTTTCGCCTCCTCTATCCTCTATCCTCGCTTGAACCGGAAGTTCTTTCGCGGGCGCCATCTTTACGACCGTCCCAAAGCTCTTATTTGTGATCGGAGGATAGAGGATAGAGGATAGAGAAGGCATATCGGAGAAGGTACAAGCGAGGATACACGAGAACATCCTATGCTGAAGTCTTTTAGCGGTGGCCCCGCCCCCTGACTTATTGAATAGACGCAGCAGCTGATCGGACTGATGTTATACATCACAACATTGCTGTAGTTTCATACCGGAGTGAAGACAGATCACAGATTAAACTAAAGTGTGTCACCACAAGTTTTATATTTTAAATGATTCACCATGTAGTTAAAATCTGTTTTATTGTGACTCTGAACAACAAAAACACCACAAACATATGTCTACATTTATAATAAATTAAGAGAAAGATCACTCTACAAGTTTTTTTTCCTTTTCGTGATCTGTTTTTTCCACCATACAGATTTATTATGGATATTATTAAAGTAAAAAAAAAAAAAAACAGTAGAGAGTATGAGAGTCTGTCCGTCAGCAAGAAACACTTTTACATTGTTTGTCATTTCCATCAGTCCGACGTGAGGCTGATCATTGCTGAGTGGAGCTTTGATCTGAGTGACATCATTTACATTTTACCTTAATCATCTAACCTAATAAAATATTGGCCGGTGTTCAGCGGACACAATCATGTTCAGGGATATCAAATAATTAATTTATCACCAGGATCATCTACTACGACGGCGTATTAACCATGTATGAAAAAATAAATAAATATGGACCCAGGGGAGAAGGACCCAGCCACCATGGCATGCTTAAAAACATATAACATGAGGTGATGGAACTACATCACCACATTTCATTCCTTTCTACCTGCGGGATGTCTCTTCTTCTCCATCACTCTCTCTGTTTTGGGTGTTTTTTCAGAGTGATCCGACTAACGCTCCCCTCCTCCTCGCGTACACACGGAGCGCTCTCTTTCAGACCTCCTCTGCTCCTTGTTGACAGTTACAGTGTGTAACGTCCGTCTAACCGTTTTCCACGGACATTCTCATGTGATGCGTCTTTACACTGCCATGGTGGCTGATTTATGGAATCTTTATTCATCTTTGAAGTGTGTGTGTGCTTGCATTTGTGGCACCGGACGGACCCAGTGAGGCATGGACCAGTATTACCCCCCTCCCCCGGGTCCGTATTGTTTTTTTCATACTTGGCACTAATACGCCGTCCTAATACAGAAGCAAATAATAATAAATAAATAATCTAAAGGCATCCCCGTGCCCCTGAGCTGGACACAGTTCACAGTATAAATACAGAATGCAGGTTGTTATTCATGTGCTGGTGTTTGCTAAACAGAGAAAACACTTATTATTATTATTAGTGCATGTCTCCAGCTGTTAAAGCGACTGACAGCTGATCCAGCTGTGATCCGCTGCTGCTGTCATTACAAACGGACGTCGCTTCACGTGAGTCTTCGGAGGGAAGGACGTCCCATGTCTCTTAAATCGTTTCCTCTCTCCTCGCGTCGTTTCCTTGCGTCTCTCCATTTGAACAGCGCAAGTGAGGGAAGCATGGATGCGAAATAAGAGCTCTGCTTGAGCCAATCACCTCTCTGTATTTACAGACCTGTTTCAGCCAATCACCTCTCTGTATTTACAGACCTGTTTCAGCCAATCATCTCTCTGTATTTACAGACCTGCTGCTTCAGCCCAACATCTCCTGGTCCTCCTCCATGGACGGGGTCTCTGAGGCGCAGCAGCAGCAGCATCAGGAGGAGTTTCAGGTTTTCAGAGGCTCCACCTTCACCATCAGCTGCTCCATCCAGCCTCAGTACCCAGGAGGCTCCTTCCAGCTCTCCTTCACCTCCTCCAACTCAGCAATCAACTACACCCAGCCAGCTGTCAATCACTCTGCTGACTTCCTGTTTCCTAACCTCACCCAGCCAGCTGTCAATCACTCTGCTGACTTCCTGTTTCCTAACCTCACCCAGCCAGTTGTCAATCACTCTGCTGACTTCCTGTTTCCTAACCTCACCCAGTCAGCTGTCAATCACTCTGCTGACTTCCTGTTTCCTGCTGCTGAGCCCGCCCACCAAGGAAGCTACAGCTGTGTTTATCACGTCCATGTTTTCTCTCATAACTTCTCCTCAGAGAGCCGTCAGCTCTCTGTCTCTGTTGTAGGTAAGCTGAATGTTTACAGGTTTGTTAAAGAAGATTCATCAAACAGACTGAAAATGATCAGCTGCCAACAGAGTTCATGCATGTTGTTGTTTCTGCATGTGACACTGGCCCTCATTTATCAAACGATCGTAGAAACGAGAGCAGATCTGAGTGTAGATTTTGTCTTATGACAGGGTTCACGTGGGATTTATCAAACGTTCGTATCTAGCCAATCACATCGTGAGAATGGTCGGCTGTTGATAAATGTGGCGGCTTGAAACAAGCGTAATTTAAATACCACGCACTATTATATATAATAAATATATATTATATATAATATAATATATACCCGACCCAGATGGCTCGCCCCGAGAGTTTACAGCACCGAAGGATCCAATACGACCAAAAAGAAGATTTTTCCCCCCCTAAAGTCAACTTTATCAGCAAAGTGTACCGTTACAAATAACAAAGTTGAAATAAAAGTACTTATAGTTATAAACTCAAACAAGTTCAGTGAATATTTTACATTCGGAGCACAGACTTTAAAGTTTTCACAACTTTTTGGTTGAAGGAGGTATTCTGGTTAAAGAATTTCACGGTTGCAGGGTGTATTCATTTTTAATAAGGTTTTAGTAAAAAATGAAAAAGCTAAAACATGCTTTGGTTTGTCACCATTAAAGAAAACATGACAGAGTTTTATCAGCTCCAGGCATCGATACAATAGTCTAAGATCAATTCTCCGACTCAGACGTGTCGACTTCACACTGACTCAAATTTGTTTACACGAGCTGAGAGCAGACTGAGATCCGATCAAACCCTCCGCTCACGTCCAAATTGCTAAATGCCGAGCCTTGCGTAGAAATGATCGTACGGCCACTTTACGCTCACTTTCTGGCGTACGCCCGTTTGATAAATGAGGACAACTGTGACTCCTGTCATTGTGTTACACAGCTCATATAGTAACCAAACGTATACAAAGTGTATAATGACAAAAGCAAACACTGAACTGTAGGACAGAGCATGTTTGGTTACCAGGATAACTCTCTGAGAACTGAGTGAGATCTGTCCCAGCAGCCCTGAGCTCCTAACTCGCCATTTTCAAGAGGCGTTCCAGAAGATACGTCACTCAGAGCTCAGGGAACCAGAGTTATCCTGGTAACCAAACGCTCTCTTTCCAACCTCCCTCACTGTCTCACTGTGTGTGTCTGTGTGTTTGATCAGATCCACCAGATCCACCAGATCCGAGACCTTTTATCATCAGAGCGGTCGTCCTGACGCTGATTCTACTGGTGGCAAACATTGTCTTTTACTTCTATTTTAAGGTACTGACACTCGTCTGTTGTTTAGACTGCTGAATGAAATGAAGCACTCTGTCTGTTTTATTGAACTGAAGAGAGCAGGAAGTGACATCTGTGTGCGTCATGTCTCTCCAGACCCACAGGGTCTACAGGGTGCAGAAGCCCCGCAGACGGGAGGACGTGGAGCTGGATTATTATAACCTGGGTGTTCCTGCAGCTGAAGGAGGGCCGACTGAAGAATAAGGAGTTCAGGGAGCAGAGTAGCACCTCCAAGCAGCTCGCCTCACACCCACATGGATTTATATTCACAAGTTCCCTTCAATAATCAGGATTTGTTACATTACATTATGTTGAAAAGACCACAACATGTCCCTGAGCCTATCGGTTCCTACAGAAGACCTAAAAACAACTCACTAAAGTAAGAGGTGAGAGCAGGTCTACAGAGTCCAAGCAGCCGGCACGATTCAAAGCAAACACACAGCGACCCAGGCCGACCAGGAACAACCAGCAGGATCATGTTAAATATCTAAACACTGTTAGAGCCGGGGCTCTTAAAGCCTCCCGCACTCTGTATTCACTTCTTTTGAGTCTTTTGTAAAAACCAAGTCTAGAACAAAAGAACGGGGGCAATATACCATTTATTAAAAGAACACAAGAAAGGATCACAAGAAAAAGTGCCAAAAAGTTCCTAAATTCACAGTTTTCTTCTGGGTGTGGGACCCACCCAGGCAACAGGTTGGGCTTTGTCGCAATTGGTCAATTTTGTATGGTGACTCAGTAGCCAACCCATACTGGACACCTCGTGATATTTCATTTAAAAACTAGACACCTTCCCTTTCTACTCAGTAGAATAGTTTTTAGGCCTATGGTGTCTTGTATGTATGGTTCTTACTGAAATAGCTGCACCCTGATCTCGTTCTAACTGGTTTTCAGGAAAGGTTCAGTAAGAGGGCACAATGTGCTCTCCTAACCTAGAGCCAAATAGAGCCAGTGAGTCTTGCTCAGTATCTACATCTGGAGCCACGTCGACCATCTGTTGGTGTTTGTCCTCAAAATAATTAGTACGACATCATGAAGCTAACAGACAAAGTGGAACTTTAAACATCAGAGGCTGTTTTCAGACCAACTTCATCTAGTCAGTGAGGTATGAACTTTATGATTTAACTTTATGTCTCATTTATTGCTGTGAGTAAGAGCTCGGCAGCAGGAGCACATTTAGCTCAACAAGAACCATAATAATACAAAAAAGAGCCAAATACAACAGAGGTATTTTTTTTATCAGAATTGTCCTATGGCTAAGCCCCGCCCCCTCCACTCACTCGGACAAACAGTCAACATTGGGTGACAGGCGCTATGGCAGCTGTCACAGTAGGAGACATTTCACAGGAGGCAATTGATCATTTTTGGAGACAGAAAGATTATAAATCATCTCGAAGTCACCAAAAGGCCCTAACTATGCATTGGAGGGTTAAATTAATAATTTTATTGTTGAGAGGGTCAATGAAAAGCTTCAGCTTCAGGCAAAAATGTACAGGTCACAGTGTAAACGTGATAAACCGCATCTCATTGCCATTATTGGTTCATGATGAGATTAAATATGTACAGTTCTAAGTTGCATACGTTTCCAGGACAACAAGCCTTTTAACCATCTTTACCCAGAGTACCTCTCCGTTAGTTTGGTGCTACAGTATTTACATGAATCATTCAGCACAACATTGCTAACATTTGTTATCTCGGTTATTTACAGATAAGTTAATGAAGCTAAGCTCCAAAAGTTAACGTTAGTATAACTAGAGCCCTTTGGACAACAGCTAACAATCATGTACGATAGCCAAAGTACAAAAACTAGCACATAACAGGCCAATGAACTCCCAGCAAACAAAGAAGCTAACGTTAGCCTAATATCAGAAAGGGTTAGGCTAACGTTAGCTAACTTTAGCACGTTAGAAAGGGTTAGGCTAACGTTAGCTAACTTTAGCCTAATGTTAGAAATGGTTAGGCTAACGTTAGATATTAAAGATAACTTTAACCTCTCTAACATCTAAACATCTCTATCAGAGTGACAACATGTTGCCTCAAACACGTTGTTGACTTGCCTTAGAACAGATGTAGACATCCTTGTTCATTTTATCACGTTTAGTTGGTGTTGTGGTCTACCATAACTTTCTCAAGAGCAGACACTTATCTGGGTTGAGATGTGGTAAATGGTAGTAAATCCCCCCGTGGCCTCTCAGGATACCTAGTGTCAGAGTTGCATGTACCCCATGAACATAGTTTGACCATTTTAAACGTAAAATGTCAAGAAAAAACATAAAAACAAATGAAAACGGACTAGCTCCAATGCTTTTCAATGGATGTGGAAGCAGAGAATGTCCCAGTGTATTTGGTTAGCTATGCACTGTGATTGGCTCATCGCGTTTGGGGGCGGGGCTTAGCCATATGTCATCAGGCTGTCCATCAGGATTACCTTCTTTTTATCACAAAGGATTTTACTGATTTCATCAGTTGAGTTTTTTTACTGAAGTAATTTCATTATTTCTTGAGAATGAGTTACTTTTGTATTTCAGGATTTTTTCATTACAAAAGAATTTCACAAAATGTTGTACTTAGTTTTACTTAGTTTTTGTTATCAAAAGGATTTTGCTTATTTTATAACAACTTTTCCTATTTTCTATTTTAGGAATTTAGTTGATGTTGTAATTGAGGAATTTTATAATTTCATAGAATTTCAATTTCATGACTTTTTTTGTAGTTTGGGAATTTACAAATTCATTTGAGAATTTTTTTTTCATTCATAAGAATTTCATTTAATTTTGTACTAAATAGGGATTCATTTAGGAATTTGCTTTTTTATTATAACTGACTATTTTTTGTATTTCAGGAATGTACTTACTAATGTAATTAAGGGAATGGAATTTTATTATTTCAAAATATTTTGAGTTATTTTTCTACTTTTGGAATTTAATTAAGATTTCAATAAGATTACTTTTTTTTAATTTTACAAGAATAACAATTAGTGTTGTACTTAGGATCTTGTTTTTTTTATATATATAAAGGGTTCTGCATGTTTTTATAATTAAGATTTTGCTTTTTTCATAAGAATTTTGTCTACTATTTTACTTTATTAATTGCATTTAATTAATTGTGTTTTTTGTGTTATACTTCAGGACATTGTATCATTTTTAATATCATGGGTTTGTTTATTTTAGGATAAAGGGTTTTACTGTTTTTCATTTTAACTTTGATCATCATTAACTTTTGATCAAATTTCACAACATTTTCTACTTTGTAGTTGATGATGAAGAGATTTGAGTGGAAGCCAGTGGAGTTAGGGTTTTTGAGATGATGAGCAGCAGAGTTTTGGATCATTTGAAGTTGATGGAGGAGCTTGTGAGGGAGACCAAAGAGGAGAGAGTTGCAGTAATCAATGTGGGAGGTGACAAGACTATGGACAAGCATGGAAGTAGTGTTGGTTGAGGGAAGGGAGGAGACAGTTGATGCTGCGGAGGTGGAAATAAGCAGACCGGGTGATGTTAATAGGCAAGTTTTCATTCAGTACTTTACCCTCTAGTGAGCCGCTATGGGTGTGGCTTGGGAGAGAGGATCCACCCAAGATCCACCCAACTTCACCGGTTAGCAGCTCAGCTAGCGGCTCAGAAAGTACCTGCCTCGGTTAGCTACTTCATGAGCTCTGAGGGTTAACATCTCCTGCTCTGACTGCAGCTGGGAGAGACTGCTGCAGGAGGACTGGGCTGCTTGTGACTGCTTTGGGACGGACATACTCATTAAGAATAGTAGGAACGAGTCTCCAAAAGTCTCCAATAACACCAGAAAAAGTCGCTAGATTTGTCTCTAGTCGCTCTTTAGACAAAGAGTCTCTAGAGGGTCTGAATAGTCTAAATATAGAGACAAAGAGTCTCTAGAGGGTCTGAATAGTCTAAATATAGAGACAAAGAGTCTCTAGATGGTCTGAATAGTCTAAATATAGAGACAAAGTTGCTAAGTTGGCAGCACTAGTTAAGATTTTGCATATTTCAGAGGAACTTTGACTATTTTCGTAGTTTAGGAATTTAATTATTTTGGAATTCAGCATTTAATATTGTACTTCAGGATTTTCTATATTTTTTAACGTTTGTTTTCTATGAAGTATTTTGCTTATTTTATTATAAATTTTGCTCTTTTTGTACTTACAAACATTTACTTTTGTGACTTTTGTGTGTGAGAATTGGAATTTTATCATTTCATGAACATTTGAGTTATTTTTGTACTTTGGAAATTTAATAAATTCTGTGAAAAAGATATTGTTTTTATTTAATAAGAATTTAAATTCATCTTGTTCTCAGGTTTTTTTTTTATGAAGGATTTTGCTTATTTCATTAAAACTTTGCCTATTTTTTGTACTTCAAGAATTTACTTTTTTTTTAATTCTTAAGAATTTTACTAAATGATGCGTTGAGGATTTTGCTTTCATATACCATAGAACATTATTGTTGCTCCATATTTTAATGAATATTTTTGATGACTTTTGTACTTAAAGGATTTAGAGACAAAATGTGGTCATAAGTTGTTTGTTTGCTGGAAGCTTGGATACACAGAGAGATGAAATGATGAAGATCACTGTAATAAATGTATCAGCAGCATCGACTATGTACAAACAACATGAATCACTTTAATAAACAGATGATTTCATGTGCTTGTGAAGAATCTGTTGTATTGTTTCTCCTATGTGTGTGTGTGTGTGTGTGTGTGTGTGTGTTTGTGTGTTTGTCTGTGTGTCTGTGTGTGTGTGTGTGTCTGTGTGTGTTTGTGTGTGTGTGTGTGTGTGTGTGTGTGTGTGTGTATGTGTGTTTGCGTGTGTGTCTGTGTGTGTGTGTCTGTGTGTGTGTGTGTGAGTGTGTATGTGTGTGTGTGTCTCCCATTTGAAGGAAAAAGAAGAAAAACAGAGTAAAGAAGAAGGAAGAAAGATAAAAAAAGCACAAAAAAAATTCCCGTTTGTAGTGAAGTGCATGATGGGAAGTACATTGAAATCAATCGTCCCATCTGGAATGAAAAAGAAGAAAATAGGAGTTAAAATCAATAAAATAAGCGACTGAGGCTTCAGTCAGACAGACACACTGAGTCCTTCAGGTTGACTTGGAAAAAAATAAGGTCTCTGTAAAAGATCAAAAACAAATATATGAATCTAAAAATATGTGTCCCAACTAGGCTGACAAAAAATGAAAAAAAAATCTGCTTTCACCTGGAAGAAATTATTTAAAACCACCAATTTAGCATAAATGAACAACAGACAATCAACTGAACTCTGCAAATACAAACTAAACCACAAGGGGGCAGAATTCACTCTGTTATTTCTCTCTGTGAAGCATCAACAGTTTGTGTCTGCAGAGCCGGAGACTGCAGATCTGGACCTCTGGTCAGTCACTGCAGGGGCCTCAAACTCTAATTACCTGGGGGCCGCTGGAGCCAATATCACAATGACCAAAAGAAGACACACAGTTACTAAAAACAGACACACAGTTACTAAAAACAGACACAAAGTTACTAAAAACAGACACACAGTTACTAAAAACAGACACAAAGTTACTAAAAACAGACACAAAGTTACTAAAAAAAGACACAAAGTTACTAAAAAAAGACACAACATGACAGAAAAAAAGCCTAAATTACTTTAAAAATACACAAAATGACCAAAAAGACACAAAATGACAGAAAAAAAACTAAATTACTTAAAAAAAGACACAAAATGACAGAAAAAACACCCGAAATTACTTTAAAAAGACACAAAATGACCAAAAAGACACAAAATGACAGAAAAAATCCCTAAATTACTAAAAAAAATACACAAAATGACAGAAAAAGACACAAAGTTACTAAAAACAGACACAAAGTTACTAAAAAGAGACACAAAGTTACTAAAAACAGACATAAAAGGACCAAAAGAAGACACAAAGTTACTAAAAAAAGACACAAAATGACAGAAAAAAAACCCCTAAATTACTTAAAAATGACACAAATTATTTGAAAAAGACACAAAATGACCTAAAAAGACACTAAATGACAGAAAAAACCCTATATTACCTAAAAAAAGACACAAAATGACCAAAAAAAGACATAAAATAACAGAAAAAAACAAAATTACTTAAAAAAGACACAAAATGACAGAAAAAAACCCTAAATTACTTTAAAAATACACAAAATGACCAAAAAGACACAAAATGACAGAAAAAAACCCTAAATTACTTAAAAAAGACACAAATTATTTGAAAAAGACACAAAATGAGCAAAATGACACAAAATGACGGAAAAAAAACCCTAAATTACTTTAAAAAGACACAAATTATTTGAAAAAGACACAAAATGACCTAAAAAGACACTAAATGACAGAAAAAAACGTAAACTACCTAAAAAGACACAAAATGACCAAAAAAGACATAAAATGACAGAAAAAACACCCTAAATTACTTTAAAAAGACACAAAATGACCAAAAAGACACAAAATGACAGAAAAAGACACAAAGTTACTAAAAACAGACACAAAGTTACTTAAAACAGACACAAACGGACCAAAAGAAGACACAAAGTTACTAAAAAAAGACACAAAATGACAGAAAAAAACCCTCTAAATTCCTTAAAAAAGACACACATTATTTGAAAAAGACACAAAATGACCTAAAAAGACACTAAATGACAGAAAAAACGTAAATTACCTAAAAAAGACACAAATTATTTGAAAAAGACACAAAATGACCTAAAAAGACACTAAATGACAGAAAAAACCCTAAATTACCTAAAAAAAGACACAAAATGACCGAAAAAAGACATAAAATAACAGTAAAAAACAAAATTACTTAAAAAAGACACAAAATGACAGAAAAACACCCTAAATTACTTTAAAAAGACACAAAATGACCAAAAGACACAAAATGACAGAAAAAAACCCTAAATTACTAAAAAAAATACACAAAATGACAGAAAAAGACACAAAGTTACTAAAAACAGACACAAAGTTACTAAAAACAGACACAAAAGGACCAAAAGAAGACACAAAGTTACTAAAGAAAGACACAAAATGACAGAAAAAAAACCCTAAATCACTTAAAAAAGACACAAATTATTTGAAAAAGACACAAAATGACCAAAAAGACACAAAATGACAGAAACAAAACCCTAAATTACTAAAAAAAATCCACAAAATGACAGAAAAAGACACAAAGTTATTAAAAATCTACACAAAATGACAGAAAAAAACCCTAAATTACTTAAAAAAGACACAAAATGACAGGAAAAAAACCCTAACTTACTTAAAAAAGACACAAAATTACCACAAAAGAAGACACAATATTACCAAAAGACACAAAATTACCAAAAAAAGACACAAAACTACAAAAAAACACAAAATTACCACAAAAGACACAAAATGACAGAAAAAACCCCCTAAATTTCTTAAAAAAGACACAAATTATTTGAAAAAGACACAAAATGACCAAAAAGACACAAAATGACAGAAAAAAACCCTAAATTACTTAAAAAACACACAAATTATTTGAAAAAGACACAAAATGACCCAAAAAGACACAAAATGACGGAAAAAACCCTAAATTACCTAAAAAAAAAGACACAAAATGACAGAAAAAAACAAAATTACTTAAAAAAGACACAAAATGACAGAAAAAACACCCTAAATTACTTTAAAAAGACACAAAATTACCAAAAGACACAAAATGACAGAAAAAAGCCCTAAATTACTAAAAAAAATACACAAAATGACAGAAAAAAACCCTAAATTACTTAAAAAAGACACAAATTATTTGAAAAAGACACAAAATTACCAAAAAGACACAAAATGACAGAAAAAAACCCCTAAATTACTAAAAAAATACACAAAATGACAGAAAAAGACACAAAGTTACTAAAAAAATACACAAAATGACAGAAAAAAACCCTAAATTACTTAAAAAAGACACAAAATGACAGGAAAAAACCCCTAACTTACTTAGAAAAGACACAAAATTACCACAAAAGAAGACACAATATTACCAAAAGACACAAAATTACCAAAAAAAGACACAAAATTACAAAAAAACACAAAATTACCACAAAAGAAGACACAGAATTACCAAAAGACACAAAATTATTTTTAAAGAGACACACAATTATTTAAAAAAAGACAAAATTACCAAAAAAAGACAAAATTACCAATAAAAGTAATTAAAGGGACCTTCCACACACAACATGGTAAAGTGCCATTCATATAAAACTCACATTAAACTTTCATATCAAGGTGGGGGCCACAAAATATCGTCACAAGGGCCACAATTGGCCCGCGGGCCGTCAGTTTGAGCCCCTGCCCTAGTGGATGGATGTAGAACTGCAGGAGGTTCAGACCTGCAGTTCTGACCTCTTGTATCTCACCACAGCGCCCCTACTGGACGGCTGCAGAACTGCAACTACATCACCCAAGCAACACTTTCTGAAATAAGTTACACTTGTATTATAATTTACAATTTAATTTTTTTTTTTAATTTTACTGCACCAAAATTAAAATACTAAGATTTAATTTTTGACGAAGCAGGAAGCTTCCAACTAAAGATTTCTCTCCAGAAATCAGCCTGATTCTGACAAGAGGTCCTGGCTGCAGACCTCCACTGTCAGGCCCGGAAGTGCACGACATACATTTCAAAATAAAATCTTGAATGCACTTCCGGTTGAATCGTTTTCTTCACAAATCAATTAATTTGTAAACAATATGACAAAATCTATCAATCCCCGGTCTATTGTATATATTGTTTTTATTTGTATAGTAA
The DNA here is from genome assembly GCF_030273125.1 of Centropristis striata. Taxonomy (NCBI): domain Eukaryota; kingdom Metazoa; phylum Chordata; class Actinopteri; order Perciformes; family Serranidae; genus Centropristis; species Centropristis striata. The sequence continues at coordinate 1,313,465 of NC_081533.1, read as the reverse complement.
ACTACACAGCAAAATCGGGAGTGTTAATTCAACTCACAGGGAGTTAAATTTAACACTTTTTCTGAGTTTATATAGTTCTCACGGATTCTGAGTCAAATTTACACTTTCAAAAGTTTTAATATTTTAACTCTTTAATAGTGTTAAATATTTGACACCCTTGGTGTTGTTTTATGACACCACATAAGTGCACTTTTAACTCCAAATTGTGTTATTCCTTTTCACTTTGGAGTGTTAATTTTTAACATACATCGTGTTATTTCATGACACATTAAAGTGTATTTTCAACACTAAAATTGTGTTATTCCCTTTCACTGTGAGTGTTAATTTTTAACATACATCGTGTTATTTTATGACACATTAAAGTGTATTTTCAACACTAAAATCATGTTATTTCCTTTCACTAATGTGATAATTAACATTCATTGTTTTGTTTTATGATACATTAAAAGTGTATTTAGTCTTTAGCCTAACATACATTTTTTTGTAGTCACCCGCAAGGCTACAGAAAGTTAACATACACAACACACTCTTTACTGTGACATCATAAGTTCAAATGTGTTGACCAGCAACAGTGATCAAGAAATAAAATAATTCAAACAAACATTTTATCTTTTTTAAAATTTATTCCAAAAATAAATAACTTCCCAGCACCATAGGAATTAGCACAATAATATGATCAGGCTTAAACATTTACAAAGAAAATAATGGCACAATATATTGGCTCTCATCTCCACCATAAGCACTTTGTAAGTCAAAGGGCTTATAAATCACAAGACTATCTGCTTTAACAACATCTTTGTCATTACTTTCAAACACTTTGTAAGCATGAAAATGTTCATTTAAATGGTCAACCACAAGCTTGTTTACAAGGAAGCAGATAACACAGTCAACAACAATTATTTTTTCTATTCTGCAAAACACAGGCATTTCATGTTCAATCTGACTGCAAATTATTAGTCCTGCCCTGTACTCTGTCCCACTGATTGTTACCCAGTTAGTTGCATGGATGTCTTGTGATACAGACTCAACCTGCAAAACTCGAGCCAACCCATCACCATAGTCCTCACTGTCCACATTAATAGATTTCATTGGTCCATATTCAATACATTTTGAATGTGAGGTCTCCCAATGACATGCAATAGATATTTGATGTTTTTTTGCAAGAGATTTTGTGATGTTTTTGAAGTTTTTAAGACTATTTTTGAAAACCCTGTGTTTTGCTTCAAATATCATGCTCCACATATGTATTAGTGGTCCAATTTTTCGGATACAAGATGGATAGTGTATCATAAAGTGATGTTTTGGGATCAGGTTTCTATCAGGATACAGCTTTTTGAACAACTCATGATGTTCCATTATCAAATGCTTAAGAAGTACAGTCATGCCAAGTGTAACAGATGGAGAAAATATAATGTTGATTATCTGCAGTAAAAGCAGAAGCAAAAACCAGTTTTGGTTTCCTTCTGGCACAATGTCACCAAAAAGCAGAGGAATGTTTCTTACAAGACAAAGAGTCTGAATGGAATTGAGCCCTATATAATGGCCACTACTGTCCAAGTTAATCCTTGTAGGTCGATTTTTGCGCTCCACATACCCATAGTCAAAGGCATAAATTCTAGACAACAGATCAGGTTTCGACAAAACATTTTCTGAAAGATATTCCAACAGTAACTTCAACTCATACTGAGCCACGCCTTCAAGAATGTCATGCATAATGTCCAATGAAAAATTATGACAAACATGAAAGAACTGTAGGCTGTTAAGAGTCGAGTTCTTTTTTAAACCAAACACAGATAACTTCTGTGGGTCTGACTGCAACTCATTGCAGTGCATTTCAAAAAGTTCCTTTCCACGCAAGATTATCTTGGGGTCATCCTCATTGTAAACATTCTGGGCATCATGTTTATCAATCAAACATAAACGACAAAAATAACGTCCACTGAAAGATTCTGTAAATCCCAGAATTCCGTGCATCCCTAAGTTGTCCCCAGTTATCTGACATATAGTGCCATGGACTTTTTCAGCAGAAAATGGCAAATCAAGGCCAGAACTCTCAAGTGTTTTGATGTCATTAATCAGTGGCTCTAGAATAGTATTAAAGCCATATTTTTTCAAATCATCGGTGTGAAATAATGCAACCAAATGAATATTCATCAAGGCAGAGTTAAACTTTGGTGGCAGATTTCTGAGGACAAAATACAGAGCACCTATTTTGTGAACACCACGTTTTGAACCCAGTGGATTAGCAGTCTCGAAGTCATCATAGAACAACTGGATTTGTAAAGAATTCTGGTGTTTAGAGAACAATGGATGTGTCTTAAAATAACTTCCGTCACAAAAGTCTTCGTATCTGTCAGGTTTTGATATACAAGTTTCCCCAAGCAGTTTACAAATTTCAGCATTTCGGCACATGAATTTTATCGTTTCCAAAATTGGTATGTAAACAAATGTATCGTTCACTGGGACTTGATCATAAGTACCTGTTTGTTTATTTCGCCTTGTATCAAATCGAATTCCTAGAAATCTTTCGACTGGCTCCACAACACCCCATTTCTTGTTGAAATAATTCAATCTTTTACTTTCAGTACTGAAGTTAAGAAATGGGTTTTCAAAAGTCTCCAGATCTTTTTCCAATGTCGCTCTTACAGGATTATCTTTAGGCACAGCGGACAGTACTTGCTGCTTAACCTGAGAGTGCAGTCCACTAGCAAGTTCTTCCAAATCGCCAACAACTGATGAAACAACACTATTTGCTATGCCACTTCCTTGTAGTTTAGCAATAATTGAAGCACAAATATTTTCTGTATTTTCTTTGTTTCTTTGACCTGATCCATTGTCCTCAAAACACTCAGACTCTGGGTTCTGCATCACACTTGTTCCAGCAACTTCTGAGGTATCTTGGAGCATGTGGATATTAGTTTGAAATGACTCTGGCCTTGCTGCATCTCCACTTTGACAAGACTCCTTCTCATGAGAACTTATTAAATGTTTTTTGAAACCTGAATATGTTGAAAACTGACGCCTACAACGATCTTGTGCACAAACTAACTTAAACCTGGTGCTAGGATAAAAACTGTGGTCAAATCTTAGATGAGAGATCAAGGACTGGCAGGGAACATGCACAGCTTTACAAATGAAACACTTAAACATTTAAGTACTTTAGTTGAGGACTTTAGCACGAAACTCACAAACTCTGGGAGACTCATCTGTTGTTGCTACATCGATATTGTAGATTGTTGTTTGCACGAAGATGAAGAGCTGGCCCAGGTACTCATCGTACGACAGGTTGAACACATAGTGGGATTTAAACAGTTCATCAAATGCACCCACCGAGCTGGTGGCTTGGCAGGGGATGAGCTGTTTGTCCACAACAATGTAGAAAGTGTCAATCCTGTTCCTGGTTCGACCAACAGCAAGGATGTATGGTTGTCTACTATCCCTTCTCCGAAGGTGTTCATCCAAGCTGCAGCATGACTGAAAACAGAAAGATAACAACATCTTAGACTATCAAGTTTTCAACTGCTCACTTGGGTCTGTACACCAGAAAAGTTGAGTTGTTAAACAAGCCAGGACAAATTAAAAAACCAAAAGTAATTTCAAATTGAATTTGTACATATAAAATACTGGCTGACTGCATAAAAAAAAACATGCGTACCTTGTGAAAGTGCAACATTTTGTCCACTGCATCACTGGGGCTCATCTTGGTCCTCTTCCGTCCAGCTGTGGGTGGCAGGAGATGGAGGAGCAGCAGCAGAGAAGCCATGTCACTGTCCCAGGCTATCAGGAGGAAAATGAGGTTAAACAAGCCATTAGTATCAAGTCAGAATGCACAATGTAAACAGCACTTGCTGTTAAAAATAGGAATAAAAATTAAATTAAATTAGCGATTAGCTTACTGGTGTCATCGTTCTCTGTCAGTTTCTCAGCAGCTTTTAGAAGTCGGCACAGCTCAATTGACTGAGTCAGGTGTTTGGCCTCATTGATAACCTTGGGCCTGAAAGTTGTGTCCCACTTCTCAAGCATCTTGGAGGCTGTTTCAGCTCCAAACAGCAGAAGGAAGTCTTGATTCAGCTGTTGATCATATAAGCATATAAATACACACACAAAAAAAGGTCAGATTATTGTACTTACATTCAAGCAACAAAACAATGAAGTGTAAATAAATGAAATGGACAACTCACCAGCCCTTTGACATCTAAAAACCGTGGAAATGTTTTAAAGACATCTGTGGTTCTCTGTGGGTCATGCACTAGGTCTTGGCGATATTGAAAGGTCACCTTCATCTTCTGAAACACACTTGCTTCATCCTGAGAGTGAATGAGAAATGATATGGCTTCCCTACAGGCATCTCCATCAAGCTGCTCAGGCAAAGCGGCTGCCAATCTTCGGCGCTTCGGTCCTTGTGCTTGAGCCACTGTAGCTGTCTTGGCTGGTCTTTTTACAGTTTTCCTGGACATAGTCTTAAGGCGCCATGCTAAATATCCAGTGCCTTTCTCCACATCATAGAAGTGCTCCTGTTAAGACAATTATAAAACATCATTACAAAAGTCTCATCATTAATTGATTTAACAAAAAATGTGTTAACAGTATTAATAAAAGGATAATCACTTTAAAGTAGGTATGCCATTTTCTAATTCATGTGTAGTATCCTATTGACCAAATTCATTCCATTCTGCAAGACAGAGCATTTTCACTCATTTGCTGTCATTTTGTATCCTAATAACAATCTTTATGGCATAGTTGAACTTTGCTGCACATTCAAGTTTGAACTATTGTTAGACATAGGTGGTGTCAATTTTTTTTTTTTTTGTCATTTTAACTGAAATTCCAAAAACACTGTCAATAAAACTTTTTAAACTTACATAGCCTTTTGGAGAAAAGGGATCCTTTAGTGAAGGAAAGAGTGTTATGATTCCCAGGGCATACTTCTCCTTATGTTTACGGGAAGGCATCCTCCTTTAGAAACAACATTCCACATCAGCTAATATCAAATCCCAATAGATGTTATCTGATGATACCGCTCATATAAACAGGTAAAGACCATATTCTTAAAATACAAAAACATACGACTGAAAAATGCCCCACTTTTTATGTTAATTCAATGCAATGTATTTTGAAAATTCATTATAATCTTTCGTAATATAATGTTTACAATCAAGCAATTCACAACACTCACCCATGGCTCTCAGTCATATGGCTAGCCAATATGTTGACAAGCTGTCTCCGGGTGCGGTGACTGAGTGACTTTTCTGCCTTGTACTCTTCGATGACATCCTCACCCCCAGGTTTGCCAAGCAAGGCATTTTTTACCATCTAAGAGTAAGAAAAAATAAAGTTTTCAGTGTACAAATCAGTCTCAGAATAAAATAATTTTAACTATTTACCACAAGATTAAGAGTAATAGTTAAAATCACTGGTTCAGGAGGGTTTCTCACACACAAAAATGGATCAGCAATTTCAACAACAAAAAAATCCAACCAATTATTAAACCGATTATGCAAGTGCGATATGATTTGTGATGAAACAAAGTTGTTTGTTATCTGCCTTAGATTACTAAGTAGATAGCTATTAGCCGAACCCAATCACTCTAAATGTCACAAATACTCTGATGGGAAACTCATTTAGTATGATAATTTATGATGGTAAACAATGTAAATTTCATATGCTGTCCTTGAGTACCTCTTTTGCAGCCTCTGATTCTGAAACCTCTGTGGTAGGCCTGGGTATGACTTCAGAGCTGGATGTACGTCTGCCTATAGGAATGCCTCTTTCTATTCGACTAGAGTGGTCATTGTCATTGGAAGAAAGTGATGTGTTGGTATCCGTGAGGTAGGATGATGTTGAATGATCTGGAGGAGAGAAGTCTAAAAGAAATAAAACATGTGACATGCCTGAAAATGTAGCATTTGGTAGTTGCCCAGACACTGGTTAAAAATCAAACCTCATCCTACATTTTTTAACTGTTTTTGCAATTTGATATGGATCTTTCTTTTAAATATATTTTTTGATAATCTACTTTGTTATAGTAGTCAAGCACAGACATGAGATCTCCACTGATATTTGTGAAGCAGAAAAACCCTGAACATTGATTACAATTGATTTTATAATGAGACATACCTTCCTCTGAAATGCCATCTGGTGTTGCTGGGCTCGGATCAATCTGTATCTGAAGAAAGATGTCTTGCTCCTGTGGCTGAGCTGGATAGTTAATAGATGTCATTTGATCAGAATCAGGTTACAACACACTTTTTCAAATATAAGATGGAATAAAGAATACCGTTTGATTATAAAGGATTACACTATAGTCTATTAAACACAGCTATTATCAAGAAATGAAATAGTATAATCATAGACTTATGCCAGACGTTTTTCTTCCATACCAATTGATTTGGCCAATTCTAAATGATGATTATGTTCTTATGATTATCAAAGTAAGTTATTCCTCACTTTTCACTGATGGTGACTTAACCAATATCTGATTTTTTAGCGATTTATGGATAACAGAGAAATGTACCTACCAGCATCAGTAATTCTGTCACATACTGTCAGGCATAAATCTGGACTGGCCTCTATCAGTTCAGAAAAGATGTCTTCCTCAACTACTGTGTTGGTTTCATCAAAAGCATCAAGTTCAGTAGCATCAGGAAGCCCAAACTTGTATTTGACTGTAGGAAGATGATCATTAAAACAGATTTAAAAAATACATGATGCTGATCTTAAGGTGCAGTAAGTGGTTTGCATTTGTGAAAATAAATGTTGAATAGCTCTACTTTATTTTAGTAATTACCAACACCACTGTGTACAATCCAAAAAGCATTTTTTGGCAAACTGTTACCCAAAGTGAAAACCAAAATAGCCATAAATCCTTGTGTTTATTTGTTGTGAGAGCAACTTTGAGATGGCTACTTACCTTGAGCAATGAAATCCGAAAAGGTGAACCCTGACTCTAATCGGATGTACTTCTTGGTATTCTGGTACTTGACCTTGAGCAACATTGCCACATCTTGAGACTGCACCTTGTAGAATAAGTGGAGAAATGTGGCTGTTAAACTTCATCAGGTGCAAGGAATTAATTTTTAGACTGAGATGGACCCAATGTGGTCCCTGTAGTTAAGTGATGCAACAAACAGCACTCAAAACAAACAAACCTAGTCTCTTTTATGAATTTTAACGTGCTTTAACGTTCAAAACGCAGCAGACGTTAAATGACGTCATCGCCTAATTTGCATAATTAGCCATGTGCATGTAATTGTAGTAGTCGCTGTAGTAGAGAGGAATAACGTCATGGGAGAGAGAAAAAGACTAAAAAAACACAGTAAATATTTTTAGAACTGTAAATGCTCTGTCTTTTGTCACAATTCCAACCCTCCTCCACTATCCGGCCTTGAGACCGGAAAAAGTGACCCAAAAGAGACAGACTGTAAACCAGCCAGCGGCGACTTGCTGCTCCGGCTCTGCCCGCAGCTGGTAGAGACTCATGCAGGACGACTGGGCACCGTGTGAGTGCTTTGGCACGGGCCGCCGGCAGCCCCCGCGGCTCGTTAAGAAGAGTGGGAACGAGTCTCCAAAAGTCTCTAACAACACCAGAAAAAGTCGCTAGATTTGTCGCTAGTCGCTTTTTTGAAAAAGAATCGCCAGAGGGCTCTGAAAAGTCGCTAAATATAGCGACGAAGTCGCTATGTTTGAGCCTGATTAAACGGAGATGAAACTACGACAATGGCGACGCCACCACCCCTCCCCCACATTGTTGCGCAGTTTAAAATTTGACAAAACACTCACCATCAATTGACTAAAAAGACGTTACTTAATCCACCTCAGGTACCTTAGTACATTTAAACACATTTATTTTAGCTTAAAACTTGATATTTGGCCGGATAAATAAGTTGCCACTCAATTTTGAATTAAGCAACCACTTATTGGAACAAACGTTAGTAATTAACAGCTTGCCTCAACCAGCGTTAATTGACAATTCAGTCGCTTCACACCGTATGGTATGTTATCACGACTTCATACAGCAATTACCATCCTGTAGAAGTAAATATATTCGGTTCTTATCTTGTTTAAGCCGTAAAATCCACACAGGTTCTTTTCCGTCTTCTCCTCTCACCAACCGACGTTAAGTGAAAAAGGCGCGCATGTCCAAACCGGATGTTGTGTTCAACTCGAACTGAGGTGAATCTAACTCCGGTGTCAGGTGGTAACATGTGACTCGCTTGATTGACAACGCTGGTAGAGCTTTTTGTTCACTAGAAGTGTTAAAACAACTCCAAAATCAACACCCACCAACTCAAAATGATTAACACTGAAAAAACAACACTACAGATTTTGCTGTGTAGATTCGTCAGTGCACACATTTGCTCTGAAGCTATTACTCATATTCATAAGATGTCATAGGCCTATACTGTACATTATATTGTGTAGTATACAGAGTACTTCACCGCCTGTTCATTATGATTTAATTTTGACTTTATTGCACTGCTCTTTTTCTATACATTTGTTTCAGTTAGTTTTTCTGTTGTATTATTCTGTATTTTTATTCTTAACCACCATAAATGTCATGTTTGGTTCTATGTCTATGCTAATTATGTTCTCGTGCTGCTGGAACACCTAAGTAACAATAAATACTACCCAAACTCTTGATATCTACAGTATAAGCCGAGCAAAATTATTAAGTGATCAACGAGAAAAAAAACAAAAAAAAAACACCACCAAGTCACAACATGATCAAATGTTCTGTAGACCTTTACTCACACACACACACACACACACACACACACACACACACACACACACACACACACGTGACACGTGACTATATTTTGTGGCCCCCACCTTGATATGAAAGTTTAATGTGAGTTTTATATGAATGGCACTTTACCGTGTTGTGTGTGGAAGGTCCCTTTAATTACTTTTTTGGTCATTTTCTGTCTTTTTTTGGTCATTTTGTGTCTTTTTATAAAAAATATTTTTTGTGTCTTTTTAAAGTAAATTAGGGTTTTTTCTGTCATTTTGTGTCTTTTTTTAGTAATTTTGTCCTTTTTGGTCATTTTGTGTCCTTTTTAAAATAATTTGTGTCTTTTTTAAAGTAATTTAGGGTTTTTTCTCTCATTTTGTGTCTTTTTTTTGTAATTTTGTGTCTTTTTTTGGTCATTTTGATACTGCCTCCAGCGGCGATAATTTGAGTTTGAGACCCCTACAAAATAAAGTTTGAGAAATGTCTGCATGGAGCACAACTGCTGACAGATGTGCAGCTGACAGATGTGTAACTGACAGGTGTGCAGCTGACAGATGTGCAGCTGACAGGTGTGCTGCTGACAGATGTGCAGCTGACAGATGTGCAGCTGACAGGTGTGCAGCTGACAGATGTGCAGCTGACAGGTGTGCAGCTGACAGATGTGCTGCTGACAGATGTGCAGCTGACAGATGTGCAGCTGACAGATGTGCAGCTGACAGTTCCTCCTGGCTCCCTGAGCCTCCATCTGATCCTCCCTCACTCACGTCCTGAGTGTCCTGGACACATCCACAGTGATCTAAACTTTAGATTTCCTCATTAATACATATTGGTCACTATTCAGATGTGGTAAAATGAGGTACTTTCATTGCATGCATCCCAGGTATCGTCATAGAAACACACTTCAGCCCTGCTGAAAGAACCTCTGTCGCTTCAGCACAACTTGTCTGCTCTTTCTTTTGGCTTAGATGCAAGTAAAAAAAAAAGATTAGCTCAATTTTGTGCACGTGTGCGCTGTTATTTTTGTAAATTAATGATTAATCGCTGCATGCATAGATGTGCAAAATAATAATAATAATAATAATAATAATGTGGTGCAAAGATGAGTGAAAGTGGAAAAAAGCATTTTGACACTTGTGACAACATGAAAGCTCAGTGTAGGATTAGTAAAGTGTCTCTCCTGTATTTAATTTATATTTTAGAGCACACACACACACACAAACACACGCACACACACACACCCTGATCAGCTGACAGTGACAGTTTTAATCTGATTGGAGCGTCTCAGCCTGCCCTGGTTGTCACGCTAACACAAACCACAGTCCTGTTATCAGTCATCTGTCTTCAGCTTCTTTTCACGTCAGTGTTTGGGCGGGAACTCAATACCACAACTCCCCTCTGTGTCACTTCTACACAGACTCTAGCCTGGATCTCAAACTCGCGGCCTGTGGGCCAATTGTGGCCCTTGTGACGATATGTTGTGGCACCCACCTTGATATGAAAGTTTAATGTGAGTTTTATATGAATGGCACTTTACCGTGTTGTGTGTGGAAGGTCCCTTTAATTACTGTTTTGGGGTAATTTTGTGTCTTTTTCAATAATTTTGTGTCTTTTTTAATAATTTTGTGTATTTTTTGGTAATTTTTTTGTTTTTTAAAATACTTTTGTGTCTTTTAATAATTTTGTGTCTTTTTTTAATAATTGTGTCTTTTTTTTAATAATTTTGAGTCTTTTTAATAATTTTGTCTTTTTTAATAATTGTGTGTCTTTTTCAATAAGTTTGTGTCTTTTTTTGGTAATTTTGTGTCTTTTTTTAATAATTATGTGTCTTTTTTAATAATTGTGTCTGTTTTTTTCAATAAGTTTGTGTCTTTTTTTGGTAATTATGTGTCTTTTTTAATATTTGTGTGTCTTTTTTTAACAATTTTGTGTCTTTTTTAACATTTTGTGTCTTTTTTAACAATTGTCTCTTTTTTAATATTTATATGTCTTTTTTAATAATTGTGTCTTTTTCAATATTTGTGTGTCTTTTTTAATTATTTTGTGTCTTTTTTGGTAATTTTGTGTCTTTTTTGGTAATTTTGTGGGTTTTTTTGGTATTTTTTTTTCTTTTTAAGTAATTTAGTTTTTTTCTGTTATTCTGTGTATTTTCCTGTCATTTTCTGTATATTTTTGGGTCATTTTGTGTCTTTTTTTTGTCATTTTGATACTGCCTCCAGCGGCCCCCAGGTAGTTTGAGTTTGAGACCCCTGATTTAGACCAAAGTGTTTCGACTTGTTGCCTCCGTCAGGGTCATCATGAACTAGATTACAGACAACATTTAAACAGGGTTGGTATGAAACAGAGAGAAAGTAGATGAAGAAATAAAACAATCATCAAAACATATGTTTGTCAGTCATTAATATGATGGTTAGTTGGAGCTCTGGTGATGTGGAAACAGGAAATGATCAACAGATAGTGACAGCTTTAATCTGATAACAGCTGATGTCAGCCTCACTGTTTCCTGTTCACTCTCCTGCAGCCCAACAGAGCTGCATTAAGTTACAGCTGATGCTAACACACACGTTTCCTGCTGCTGCTTCACATTAAAAAACACCTCAGCTGGACGAACACAAGAGGCTTTTATTGTGAAGCACCCACAGGAAATGCAATGTCTTCATCACTTAGGTCAACAAAACAAACCAGCAGCCATTTTATTCACGTTCCTGTCAGTTTGATATATTGTTTGAAGTAACAGCACTGTAAAATATAATAAGTTGACTTTACTTAAAAAAGTAATTTATGTTAACTTATTCAAATTAGATTTGATTTACTTAATTATTGTGAGTGTGCAGTTCTCAAGTTAACCTACATAATTGGAGTGTAGTTTTTTTTTATTTGATTTGATTTATTTGGCACAGTTTTAAAAGAAAGAAAATAACATAATAACAACAACAACAATACAATTTATATATTCCATATACATATTGAAATAAAATAAAGACATGCCAGGAAAACCCAAAAAACCCTCCTGGGGCTTGAATAGTGGGATTCCCTAATATAACATAAAAATAAAAAGAACAAGAAACATGGAATTATACAGAGCAAGAAACTAGAAAAACAAAACAAAGGCGCAACATAGCAATGAAACAAGAATTATAATAGGTTATTGAAATAGTAATAGGTTTTTTAAAGATCTTTTCAATGATAAACGAGAAAGGTTGACTAAGTCAGGAGGAAGTGAGTTCCATATCCTGGATCCTCTCGATGTAATGCTAAACTGTGATGAGGTGGTTTGTAATTTGGGAGGCCGAAGTTGTAAAGCTTTTCTTGTAGGATAATTGTGAAGCTGATTATTGGTTATGAAGATATTATTAAAAACAGGGGGAAGTGTTTTGTTTAAAACAAACAAAGGTAACTGAAACAATGGTAATGTAGGACTTCTTAGAGCTGAGTTAGAAATGATCCTTACTGCTCTTTTTTGCAAGCGGAGTATTGGTTACAGTTTTGTCTGATGAGTGCTGGCCCAAGCAATATTACAATAATTAATGAATGGTTAAACCATTCAATAACAGAGATTAAGTGAGACTTTAGTATTTAAAAGATAACACATTTTTCCAATTATTCCAATGTTTTTTGCAATTTTGGATGTAATGAGTGAGATGTGAGGTTTCCAGGATATGTTTTCATGTATAAGTACACCAAGAAAACAAGTTGGTTTTACTTTAGTTATTGAAACATTATCAATCAGCACAAATATATTTATAGGATTATTTTTATGATTTTGACCAAACAGAATAAAATTAGTTTTCTTAATGTTTAAAGACAATTTATTTATTTTGAACCATTTTGCATTTTTTTCCAATTCCTTATTAACAACTTTCATTAGGGTTTTTGGATCTGAGTGAGAGTAAAACAGACTAGTATCATCAGCAAACAAGATGTTTGATAACAGATCTGAGACCAGGGTTGTCACGATACTAAAATTTTCAACTCGATACCGATACTCAGGAAAATATTGGATACTCAATATAATTTTCAATACCACCAGGATAAAAACAAAGACCCCAAAATTTAACAGAAATATTTTTATTAACAAGAAAAATGCAACATGTTAAAATTAACAACCACAGGTTAAATATTTATAATAAAAAACAGTTGTGCAAAAAGAAACTACAACTATGATAACAAGCGTCAGTACTGAGGTACTGCAAAAAAAATAAATAAATACAATAAACAATAACAATTTGAAAAATATTTTGAGGTTTTATGCTTTGCACAATATTAGGAAAGCTTGATAAAAGAAAGAGGTAGAGTCGCTGTGTGTGTTGCTGTTTGGTTGCAGGTCGACTTTTCTCTGCTTCATTCTGGGACTTCAAGAGAGAAAATAAAACTTTACACTCACCAACATTTATGGAAACTTATTAACTCTATGCTTATGTATACTGACACTGTGTCAATTAAGGGGGAGGGGTCTGCTGCTGTGTGTGTGTGTGTGTGTGTGTGTGTGTGTGTGTGTGTGTGTGTGTGTGTGTGTGAGGGGGAGGGGCCTGCTACTGTGTCTGGGTGTGTGTGTGTGTGTGTGTGAGGGGGCGGGGCCTGATGCTGTGTGTGTGTGTGTGTGTGAGTGAAGGGGGAGGGGCTTGCTGCGGTGTGTGTGAGGGGGAGGGGCCTGCTGCTGTGTGTGTGTGTGTGAGGGGGGCGGGGCCTGATGCTGTGTGTGTGTGTGTGTGTGTGTGAAGGGGTAGGGGCCTGCTGCTGTGTGTGTGTGTGATGGGGGAGGGGCCTGCTGCTGTGTGTGTGTGTGAGGGGGAGGGGCCTGCTGCTGTGTGTGTGTGTGTGTGTGTGTGTGTGAGGGGGGAGGGGCCTGCTGCTGTGTGTGTGTGTGTGAAGGGGGGGGGCCTGCTGCTGTGTGTGTGTGTGAGGGGGGAGGGGCCTGCTGCTGTGTGTGTGTGTGTGTGTGTGTGTGTGATGGGGGAGTGGCCTGCTGCTGTGTGTGTGTGTGTGTGTGTGTGAGGGGGAGGGGCCTGCTGCTGTGTGTGTGTGTGTGTGTGTGTGAGGGGGAGGGGCCTGCTGCTGTGTGTGTGTGTGTGTGTGTGTGTGTGAAGGGGGAGGGGCCTGCTGCTCTGTGTGTGTGTGTGTGTAAATGAGTATTGTATCCGGATACGTTTTAGTATCGATACTTTTTTGAGTATCGATACTTTTGACAACCCTATCTGAGACATTAGCCAAATCATTAATATATAAAAGGATCAATAATGGTCCCATCATTGATCCCTGGGGGACACCACATTTGGTCACAAGGGGAATTTACTCCCTTCTATGCAACAAACTGCAGTCTATGTTCCAGATAACTAGAGAACCACTCTAACGCTTGATCATCAAGACCCAGGTGTTTAATTTTTGTAACAGAATATAATGATCCACGGTGTCGAATGCTTTTGATCAGTCTGTGAAAAATCCTCTTGAAAGTTGATTCTTATCCTTTGCTCTGTATAGCTCTTTAATAAAATGTGTAATAGCCATACCCGTAGAATGGGATTTCCTGAAACCATATTAGTGTTTGTATAAGATTTCATTTTCGTCAAGATACTTTATTAGTCTGTTGAATGATAACTTTTCAAGAATCTTTGAAATGGTGGATAAAATGGAAATAGGTCGGTAATTGGTAAAGATGGCAGGATCCTCAGCTTTGTAAACAGGGAGAATTTTGGCAATTTTCAATTCCTGTGGCTCAATTCCTTTGTTAAATGATAAATTAAATATATGTGTCAGTGGTTCAGCAATGGCATCAGACACCTCTTTAAGTAGCTCTGCATTGAGATCGTCATTCCCAGCAGCAGAATTCTTCAGAGATCCTAGTACCTTGCATAGTTCAAAGGAAGTGACAGGGCTAAAATGAAATCCACCAGTGGGTGGCCATGGCATAAATTGAAGGCGACTTTCATTCACTGCAGGTATTTTGGAGGCCATAGCTGATCCAATTTCAACAAAAAAAACTTGTTAAATTTGTGGGCTATTACAACAGGGTCCTTAGTGAGTGATCCTTCAACTTTAAATGCATTGGGAAGGGATTTCTTTGTTTTTGTTTTGTTGAGAATATTATTAATGGTACTCCAAAGTGCTCTCATGTTATTTCTGCTCTCAGTAATGCTTTTTAGCTCCTCTGATAATGTGATTTAATTTATTTCTATATTTTTTAAATTAATTATTATGAAATGGGTTAGGACTAGAAAGAAATATTTTATATAATGTGTGCTTCTTTCTAAGGGATTTTATAATTCCTGGGGTTATCCAAGGCTGTACTGGCTTGGAGTAGAATTTAGAGGCTGCTCTCTTCTCAGGAAAGGCAACATTATATGCATTGGTTATTTTATTTAGAGAAATACTATAAGCCTTCTGTGGGTCTTGATTGTCCAGAACATTATCGCAAGAGAGACGTTCTATCAACTCTTTAAATTTGCTGATGGTACTTTGTTTAATCACTCTATACGTCGGTGGACAGAAACTGGAGTCCATAATACCTTTTACAGAAGTCATGAGCAAAATTGGAAGGTGATCTGATATATCCATACAAAGTATCCCTGACTTCATTTTGTTTAATCTGTGCTGGCATTACCTCTAGCTGTCATATTGTGCTTTAAGAAACACTGATTGACATTTTTCAACATTTTTAACATTTTATTGACAAAAAAAAGAAAAAATGAATCGTTTTGACAGATTAATCGATATTGAAAATAATCATTAGTTGCAGCCCTATCTATTTTATTAAGTTGCTCACACCAGAAGGGTTTGGGTGAATTTAAGTCAATTTTCTGTGCTTTTGTACATACAGGACTTTATTGGGGTAGGCCAGTTGATGCAATGCAAAAACTTTTCCCCTAATAGTTTGTTTTTCAAAGTCATCAGTTTTGGAGGGAGTGTTTTGTTTCAAGGCTGCTTGGATCAATTTGAAAGTGTTGGTCATGAACATTGGCTAATCTAAGTGAAGGGCAAACATAAGGCCAAACATGAGGCCGACTGCCTGGGGAAAGTCTTGAACATGATCCAGGACAGAACTTCCCTCAAGTACGACGGCAGTGGAGATGGGCTGGAGGTGCACTGCGTTTAGACCCTGCTGCTGAGTGTCTTCATCGACAACAGTCAGCAGCCCAACTGGCACTGAGGCCAGCGCTTCTTCTTTCTCTGGATCCTGCTAAAGAAGCACACACAACCTCATCAACCTGCTCTTCTTTTGGGGGGAAATATCTCCTGGTGCAACACTAAATTCATTCACATTTCAGTTTAATTCTGTCGACTGGAGATTTTTCAAAGTGTGAGATTGGAGAATTCACATCCTTAAAGGAACACTCCGCCTTTTTTTCATATTAAAACATGTTATTCGGTCAAGTAAGATGAGTTGATACAGACCTCTTGCGTCTCAATGCGTGCACTCAATCGCCCTGGCGCGCGGCGCCACTTGGCTAGCACTTAGCTTAGCCCAGTTCATTCATTAGGATCCAAACAGATGGACAGTTAGAAGCGACCAAACTCCTCCACGTTTTCCCTATTTAAATACAGCTACACCAGTAGTTAAACGACCAAGTATGGCGACACAAAATAAAACGTGGCACTTTTCTAAGCGGATAAAAAGGAAAACTATAATGTATGGCGGAATAGCACTTGGGAGCACTTCGACTCGGCGCAGTAATATCATCACTCCTGAAAGATCTTCTCCCCTCAGGAGTGATGATATTACTGCGCCGAGTCGAAGTGCTCCCAAGTGCTATTCCGCCATACATTATAGTTATCCTTTTTATCCGCTTAGAAAAGCGCCACATTTTATTTTGTCGCTTCTAACTGTCCATCTGTTTGGATCCTAATGAATGAACTGGGCTAAGCTAAGTGCTAGCCAAGTGGCGCCGCGCATTGAGACACAAGAGGTCTGTATCAACTCGTCTTACTTGACCGAATAACATGTTTTAATATGAAAAAACGGTGGAGTGTTCCTTTAATGTAACTACATTATGTATTATAAACTAATTTACTAGGGATTCTGATCATTTGAGTGAGATCAGAATCAAAATCCACCTGATTCTGATCAACTGAATATAACCATTTTAAATATTTGACAACGCTATGAAACATATATTAAATATAATTTGTCAATAAATTGAGACCATTGTTCCTTACAAAGCAAGTGTTGTAGAACTGACTGGAGTCATCACCAAGTCCAATAGGAAGGCCTGTGAGGACAACAGAGCAGAGTGCCGTCACATCTGGCCACTAAAAACAGAGAACAGATGTATTTTGAGGGATGAGGGGGAATATGAGTTGATATACTGTTCTGTATTTCCTCTAACACTGCAGGCTTATATTAGGGACAGGGTTAATATCAACATTTCAATTACATTTCACATTAAATGCCGCGTTGCATGCATTTCATTGAGCAGAAAAAGCGCTCACTTAAAATGTGAAAACTACCATATTTTTGTACTTTCTTGTTACCAATGATTGATTTCAACACAGAAGCGCTATGTAAGAAAGGCCAGCAGCGCCTTTTTTGTTTAAGAAAACTAGTTGCATTTCAAGTTGATAAGACCTTAATGACTCTGTTCTACAGATCTTTTATCGAATCTGTTATTTCATTTTCTATCATTTGCTGGTATGGTAACCTTGGAATTAAACATAAAAATGCCCTACAGCAAATGCCCTCCTGCTCCTCCTCCCCCTCCTCCTGCTCCTCCTGCTTGTCCCCCTCCTCCTCCTCCTCCTCCTGCTCCTCTTCCTCCTCCTCCTCGTCCTTCTCTCCCTCCCCCTCCCCCTCCTGCTCCTTCTACCCCTCCTCCTGCTCCTCCTGCTTGTCCCCCTCCTCCTCCTTCTCCTCCTGCTCCTCTTCCTCCTCCTCCTCGTCCTCCTCTCCCACCCCCTCCTGCTCCTTCTACCCCTCCTCCTGCTTGTCCCCCTCCTCCTCCTCCTGCTCCTCCTCCTGCTTGTCACCCTCCTCCTCCTCCCCCTCCCCCTCCTGCTCCTTCTACCCCTCCTCCTGCTCCTCCTCCTGCTCCTCCTCCTCTCCTGCTCCTCCTTCTCCTGTTCCTCCTCCTGCTTGTCACCCTCCTCCTCCTTCTCCTCCTGCTCCTCTTCCTCCTCCTCCTCGTCCTCCTCTCCCACCCCCTCCTGCTCCTTCTATCCCTCCTCCTGCTTGTCCCCCTCCTCCTCCTCCTGCTCGTCTCCCTCCTCCTCCTCCTCCTGCTCCTTTTCCTTGTCACCCTCCTCCTCCTCCTCCTGCTCCTCTTCCTTGTCACCCTCCTCCTCCTCCTCCTGCTCCTCTTCCTCCTCCTCCTCCTCCCCCTCTCCCTCCCCCGGTAGCTGCAAAAAGCATAGTTAACTGTTAACAGGTGCATAGTTAACTAATAATAGATGAGCAATAAAGTATATTTTAATATCAATGAGCAACTAAAGAAGATTAATAAAGGCATGGCAAAGACAATGGGTGTTTGCAATGCTATTATGAACAATCATAAGATACTGATGAGGCTTTTATTAATGTTCTTAAGCATTTGCAAACTGTTAACAAGTTTCTTATAAGCACTTATAATACAGTTAATAGCAGGCTATAAGAGATTTATAATGCCATTATTAACACTTATATAGGCTTATAAACAGACAATAATGTTAATAAGCATGTTGTAAGCACTTACAAGGGCCTTATTACTTGTTAATTGATGGTTATTACAAGGACCTTTATATAAAGAGTTACCAGTTTTTTTTCAAGTTATATATCATTTATATATTTAGACAATGTAGACTGGTCTTAAGACAAATATTTATTTTTTGTTTTCCTTGATAGTGAAGAGATTAACAAGATTTTATTTATTGTGAACTGTATATTAATATAATTTAAGTTATGTTCATGCAATGGATAATTTGTTAATTAATAAAATCCAGTCATTTATTCTGTAAATTTCCAAAACGTTTCTTCAGTAGTTTGTGAAAACAAAGGTTTGACCGTATATCAGGTGAACTTTTATACCCTATTTTGGCTGCAAGCAGAACTGAGTAAAACAGAGAATGAGGCATTCTGTAGAACAGAAAGAAAAACATTGTCATGTATATTTGGAAATGGTGGACTTACTGATGAATATGAACATGTTGGAGGATGCATGCAGAAATGAGAAAACTGAAAATGAGGCATTCTATAGAAGAGAAAGAAAACAGTAATGTAGCTATATTTGGACTGGTGGGCTTACTGATTAATGTGAAGATGTTGGATGCATGCAGACAATCAGAAATGGAAGAGTTCTATAGAACAGAAAGTTGTAACAGGCTGAATGTTGTTGATAATGTTGTGTTGTAATATAATGGTGAATATGAGAATACACTTTCTATTTCACTGTAATATTACTGGGAAGTGAAAGTTAATACAGTCAGTACACTTTTTTTGGTAACACTTTATTTGAAGGTATCGTCATAATAGTGACATGATACTGTCATAACTGTGACATGACACAGTCATAAACGTGTCATAAACATTATGTCAATGTCATAAATGTTTATGACTGCTGTCATTAAGTGTCATTCGGTTTTTGTCATGACAAGTTGACATTCCTTGGGTTGTCTTGATTATTGTTATTGTTTATTGTTAAAAAGATCCCCATTAGCTGTCACCAAAAGTGGGAGGAGCTAGTCTTCCTGGGGTCCACAAGACAAAACAAAAATCACTTAATAATTAAACATTGTAGACATTATTATAGACAGAAATAATTCCGAATAAGTTATTACATTCATATCTATTACATTAATTCTCACTTTCACACAGTAAATATGTTAATTCACTACTCACACATTTAAATAGTGCATTCTCAAGTAATAATTAAAAGATACTTTACTATTCAGTTCACGTATATTCAGTGGGCAATTATTCCAATAACTGATAGCACGATAAATAACTGTTCTCTTTAAGGCATTTGATTTTGGACATGGTAACATCATCTGACCACCATTAGCTGACCTTGTCACATAAGAATGAACCTGATCACATCTGACAATTTGGTTGTATAAGAAAACTGGTTGAAAAGAATAGACAGTGTTTCTAAAAATTTTTGTTGTATTGAACGCCAACCTGTACTCTACCATTAACCAGGAAAGTTGACGGTGCATACTGATAGTGTTTGTTCTTATGGAACAATGTAAAACCAACCTGGCAGCTCTGTTCTGGGCAGTTTGTAATTTCCTTAGTTGACCTTTAGATGTGGAGGACCATACAGGTGCACAATAATCCAGGTGACATAAAATTAACGATTTAGCCACCTGTCCCACAATATTTGAAGGGACATAAGAAAGACATTTCCTCACCATTGAGATACCACAACCCATCTTCCTCACTATGGTATCAATGTGTTCTGTCCATGACAACTTATTAGGGACCGAGCACTAACGGTGCGAGGACCCTATTGAAATTGGTCCGTTTTTAGGGACCGAGCACTAACGGTGCGAGGACCCTATTGTAATTGGTCCGTCTATTCTTATTATTATTATCCTGGAATTGGAATCGCCTTTTTGGGGGCTTTATCATATTCAAAAACTCACCATTTTTGGAATATACATAAATCTCCGCTGAAATTTACATATTCTCGAGACTGTATAACTTGACCATACATTGTCCAATCTGTCCCAAATTTCACACACGTGATTAGGGTCCAGCCCGAAACACACCCACGTGTCAATATTGACACACAGTCATAGCGCCCCCTGCTGGCAACAGCAAGTAACATCTTTTACGCCTAGCCCCAGCAGTAGGTTTCACGTAGAAACACGAAATTTGGTACACACGTGTTTCATGTGGAGACGCACCAAAAAGCCTCTTGGACCCATACCTAAAACCCTACAGGAAGTCCGCCATCTTGGTTTGAATATCGCACTTGTCATCGTTTTTGGCCATTTCCAGGTCACATACTTTAACGAACTCCTCCTACAGATTTTATCCAATTCTCTTCAAACTTGGTCAGCTCCATCACAAAGCCTTTGGGATCAAAAGTTGTATAAATCTTTACAGACGATCACACTATGTGGGCGTGGCATGGCGGCAAAATATGGCGTCTCGCCATGAAACACAAGACTGTATAACTTGACCATACATTGTCCAATCTGTCCCAAATTTCTCACACATGATGAGGGGCCAGCCCTGGACACACCCACATGTCAATATTGACACACAGTCATAGCGCCCCCTTCTGGCTACAGCAAGTATTATGTTTTACACCTACCCCGAGCACAGTGGTAGGAGACACGCCATTTGGGACGCATAGGGACTCCCCCGACGTGCCCTACCCCGACGTGCCCTACCCCGACGTGCCCTCCTCCGACAGCTCCACTCTGCGAGGGCCCGTTCAGTAGTGCGCGCAGTCCTAGTTAGGGACCGAGCACTAACGGTGCAAGGACCCTATTGTAATTGGTCCGTTTTTTATTAGGGGCCGAGCACTAACGGTGCAAGGACCCTATTGAAATTGGTCCGTTTATTATTAGGGACCGAGCACTAACGGTGCGAGGACCCTATTGTAATTGGTCCGTCTATTCTTATTATTATTATCCTGGAATTGGAATCGCCTTTTTGGGGGCTTTATCATATTCAAAAACTCACCATTTTTGGAATATACATAAATCTCCGCTGAAATTTACATATTCTAGTGGTCCCGGGAATGGGCGTGGCAAAATGACTCAACAGCGCCCCCTTGAAAGTCAAGAAAATTCAGCCCCTCGCACAGGAATGTCGTAGAGACATGCAATTTGGTGCATACATATATCATGACCAGACGCACCAAAAAGTCTCAAGAAGCCATACCCTAAAACGTACAGGAAGTCGGCCATCTTGGATCGAAAATGGCGTTTCCTGCTGTTTTGGGCCATTTCCACGTCGCATACTTTAACGAACTCCTCCTACAGATTTCATCCAATTCTCTTCAAACTTGGACAGTAGCCTCACAAGGCCTTTGGGATCAAAAGTTGTATAAAGCTTTACCGATGGTCACACTATGTGGGCGTGGCCTGGCGGCAAAATATGGCGTCTCGCCATAACACACGAGACTGTATAACTTGACCATACATTGTCCAATCTGTCCCAAATTTCACACACGTGATTAGGGTCCAGCCCGGAACACACCCACGTGTCAATATTGACACACAGTCATAGCGCCCCCTGCTGGCAACAGCAAGTAACATCTTTTACGCCTAGCCCCAGCAGTAGGTTTCACGTAGAAACACGAAATTTGGTACACACGTGTTTCATGTGGAGACGCACCAAAAAGCCTCTTGGACCCATACCTAAAACCCTACAGGAAGTCCGCCATCTTCATTTGAATATCGCACTTGTCATCGTTCTTGGCCATTTCCAGGTCACATACTTTAACAAACTCCTCCTACAGATTTCATCCAATTCTCTTCAAACTTGGTCAGTACCATCACAAAGCCTTTGGGATCAAAAGTTGTATAAATCTTTACCGACGGTCACACTATGTGGGCGTGGCATGGCGGCAAAATATGGCGTCTCGCCATGAAACACGAGACTGTATAACTTGACCATACATTGTCCAATCTGTCCCAAATTTCTCACACATGATGAGAGGCCAGCCCTGGACACACCCACATGTCAATACTTACACACAGTCATAGCGCCCCCTGCTGGCTACAGCAAGTATTATGTTTTACACCTACCCCGAGCACAGTGGTAGGAGACACGCCATTTGGGACGCATAGGGACTGAGCCCACAGTGCCGTACCCGATGTGGCCTCCCCCGACGTGCCCTACCCGGACGTGCCCTCCTCCGACGGCTCCAGTCTGCGAGGGCCCGTTCAGTACTGCGCGCAGTCCTAGTTTTACTTGTTACACTTGACACTGTTTTGACTCTCGTAATGTCATCTCTTGATTTTGTTATGTCACTGAAAAATCAATAAACAAATGTTTAAAAAAAAAAAAAAAAAAACATACTTTTTTTTTCATGATTTCAACTTTTTTTTCTCATTTTGAATTGTTTCTTGTGACTTCAATTTTTTCTCATCATTTTGACTATTTTCTCGTTGTTTTGATATGAGAGAAAAAAAAGGCAAAATCATGGAAAAAAGGTAAAAATGAGAGAATAGGTCAAAGTCACAAGAAATTATTCAAAATGAGAGAAAAAAAAGTCGAAATCACGAAATTGTCAAAATGAAAATAAAAAGTCACATTAAAACAAGCAAATGAAAAATAAAGTTGAAATCATGGAAAAAAAGGTTAAAATGATTTTTAAAAAGTAGAAATCATGAGAAAAAAAGTCAAAATAACTAGACAATCATCAAAACAATGTGAAAATAGTTGAAGTCACAAGAAACCGTCAAAATGAAAAGAAAAAAGTTGAAGTCACATGAAAAAAGTCAAAATGACAAAAAAAATTGAAATCACGCAAGAAAGGCCAATATGAGAAAAGAAGTTGAAGTCATGAGAAAGTATTCAAAATCAAAAGAAAAACGTTGAAGTCACGAGTAAAAGCCAAACTGAAAAAAAGTCGAAATCACGAAAAAAATTTAAAATAAAGACAACAGAATAATCAGAATAATGACAAAAGGAAAAAAGTTCTTGACAAAAAAGTTTGTAAAGGATATACTAATAACCAATGCAGCAAGTGTGATGTCCGCTCTGTTTTTCAGAGGACAAGAACTGCTTCTGGGAGTATCACTGCAAATAAATGTGGATGTGCACACATACTTCATGTAAATAATGTAAACAAATGTCAAAAATGTCAAACAAAGGTCACCCCCAAAGGACTCCTACAACAACATCTGAATGGTTGACCTTTTTTTTCTTCTTGCGTTTAACTATATTTGGGGGTTTTTTCCGCTTCTTCGAGCCACGTTTGCAAAGCATTCACTGCGTTTTTGAGTTCTGTTGTGTCCGACTAAATCATCGACACATCGATCACCACTTTATTCAAAGTCAAGCTCATCTTTGAAATTTCTGAGAGGATATCCCCCATGTTGTTCCTGTGGCTAGCTTCGCTGCAAGTGGGGCTGACAGGGTTAGCTTGTAAAGCAGCTGAGGTCAAGCTAGTTTGTACACTTCGTTTTCCAAGGTTCATTGTGCGATTCGGACCTACATAACTTTGTGTAGCTTTGACTGTGTATGAGTATCGATTACTTACGACATTAATTAAACTTCCATGAAGAGTGTATGTCAGTTAATTGTTATTAGTTGTCGGCGGAGGACAGGAGCTTATCTTAGACGTGGCCATTTCCCAGGTCTCCCTCACTTGACTCCCAATCTACCTCCTTCTTTTAGCCTCCTGTCCTTCTCTCTGTCTCGTAATGTATTTGGATTTTCTTACATTAGGTATTTTCCCACTCACAGCCTGTTGGAAACAAACCTGCTGCTGGCCTCCTAAAAGGGCAGGGCCTAAACCCACCTGACACAGAGAAAGAAAGTGACCCATCGGTGGTACAAAGAGAAACGAAGTCAGACAGATGTAGGATGAACCTTTATTAGTCAGAAACAGAAAGAGAACTCAGAACCATCTGCGGATGTTTTATGTATACAAGAACATTTCATGCTACAAAGAATCCAAATAAAGGTCTGTTCTGGATCAGCTGGACCTCCGGGACACCGCCTTAGAGAAGCTGCACCTCGACGTGCTTGAACAGGGTGAGATCGTTGCAGACGTTGAGTTTGTTGATGGATCTCAGGTTGGTGAATCGGTGCTTAAACTCCAGCAGGTGAGAGTTGTCAACTTCAACCTTGAACTCTCTGCTGGTGCACATGATCTTAATCTGCAACAACAAAACACCAGCTGTCACTTCACAGTGCATTCAGGGACCTTCCGACACCACAGCCTCCTGTTAGAAGACAGTCGGTCCTTACATTCACAGGTTTGTTCTGTATGAAAAGAGGGAAACTCTGTTGGAAAAAAGAAATATCTGACCTCAAACGGTTTTCCTTTTCTGAAGGGGAAGTTGGACAGCTCCCTCTCCTCCTTCCCCCAGTTTTGACCACTGCGGCTGTTCCTCACGATCACCTCCTTCCCGCTCTCGTTGAAGCGAGGATTGAAGTGGAAGACCAGGTCACGATCTGCGTACAAATCCACTGTGATCCTGTAAAACCACAGAAACCATCAGAGACCACCAGAGACCATTAGAAACCATCAGAGACAACCAAGACCCATCAAGAACAACCAGAGATCACCAAAGACCATCAAGGCCCATCAGGGACCCATCAGAGACCCATTAGAGACCATCAGGGACCCATTTAAGACCATCAAGGACAACCAGAGATCACCAGAGACCATCAAGGCCCATCAGGGACCCATCAGAGACCCATTAGAGACCATCAGGGACCCATTAAAGACCATCAAGGACAACCAGAGATCACCAGAGACCATCAAGGCCCATCAGGGACCCATCAGGGACCCATTAGAGACCATCAGGACCAATCAAGGACCATCAGAGACCATCAGGGACCATCAAGGACCATCAGGGACCCACAGAATGAACCAGAATCTCTAACTGTATGATAGTAAGTGACAGTTCATCCATTGTTCATGTGTTCATACTGACTTGTTGGCATCGGGTTTGATGGTTCCAGTGATGGTGATCATCTTGTTTTCAAGTCCATCGTGAATTTCCAAAAAATACGGAACCGTCTGTCAACAGAAAACAGCTGTTAACTCCATCAGTTCTGCCATCATCCATCCATCCATCCATCCATCCATCCATCCATCCATCCATCCATCCATCATCCATCATACATCATCCATCCATCATTCATCCATCATCCACCATCCATCCATCTATCATCCATCCACCATCCATCCATCCATCATCCTTCCATCCATCCGTCCATCATCCATCCATCCATCCATCATCCATCCATCATCCACCATCCATCCATCATCCATCCATTCATCATCCATCCATCATCCATCCTTCATCCACCATCCATCATTCATCCATCCATCCACCCACCCACCCACCCATCCATCCATCCATCCATCCATCATCTATCATCCATCATCCATTATCCATCATCCATCTATTTATCCATCCATCATCCATCCATTCATCATCCATCCATCATCCACCATCCATCCATCATCCATCCATTCATCCATCCATCCATCCATCCATTCATCATCCATCCATCATCTATCCATCCATCCGACATTTTACTTCAGTCTCTCTGTATTTAATTGGTTCAGATCCATTATCCATCCATCCATCATCCATCCATGCATCCATCCATCATCCATCATCCATCATCCATCCTCCAACCATCCATCATCCATCCATCCATCCATCCATCCATCCATCTCTGTATCTTTTTGTCTCACCAGGGGCTGGTGGAGCTGGTTGGGCTTACTGGGCCAGCCGGGCTGACTGGGCTGACCGGGAGAGCCGGGCTGACCGGGCTGACTGGGCCAGGTGGACGCGTTGGCTTGACTGGGCTGACCGGGCCAGCCGGGCTGACCGGGCTGACCGGGCTGACTGGGCCAGGTGGACGCGTTGGCTTGACTGGGCTGACCGGGCCAGCCGGGCTGACCGGGCTGACTGGGCCAGGTGGGCACGTTGGGTTGACTGGGCTGACCGGGCCAGCCGGGCTGACCGGGCTGACTGGGCCAGGTGGGCACGTTGGGTTGACTGGGCTGACCGGGCCAGCTGGGCTGGATAGTCTGATTGGTGTTAGCTGGATTTCAGAAAAAGAAAAAAAAATCTCTTTAATTCAACGGATTTATTCTCCGTGATCAATTGACTTTTTTTTAACTGACAGCAGAACCTCAGGTTCAGGTTAGCACTTAAGAAGTTCCTCAGACTGGCTTTAAACAATCAGAAAGACCCATAAAGACAAGAAGATAAAGAAGAAGATAGAGAGGATGATGATGGTCGTACCTGGCCACTGCCCTCCGAGTGCATCACTGAGCTGCAGGGAGATACAAATCAGTCAACTGAGTGCAGTTCCTCTGACATCCAGCAGGGCAGGGTATTTACTTAAGTCTGTCTGTTTCTACTTCAGTCTGTCTGTTTTTACTTAGGTCTGTCTGTATTTACTTAAGTCTGTCTGTTTCTACTTAAGTCTGTCTGTATTTACTTCAGTCTGTCTGTTTTTACTTCAGCCTGTCTGTATTTACTTCAGTCTGTCTGTTTCTACTTACGTCTGTCTGTATTTACTTCAGTCTGTCTGTTTTTACTTCAGCCTGTCTGTATTTACTTCAGTCTGTATGTTTCTACTTTAGTCTTTTTGTTTTTTGTTCAGTCTTTGGTTTTACTTCAGTCTGTCTGTTTTTTGTTTAGTCTGTCTGTTTTTACTTCAGTTTTTTGTTTTTTTACAGTTTTTCTCAGTTGCTTTGGTGCATTTCTCACATCACTCTTTACATTTTCACAACAGTTAATGCATTTCTCAAAACAATTAGTACAAACTGCAAAACCTGGTTGATAACCTGCAGAAATGTGTCACTCGCTCAAAATGGATAGCTCATTCCTCAAAAGCAAGTATTCATGTCAATGAAAGTGTCAGTGACATCAAGATGAAAAGTCCTGACACCATGTTTATGAACGAGAAAGTCAAATGGCTCTGTCATGTTTTCATTATGACAGTTTACTCTGTAAATGTTTTCCAATGTAAAAAAGTCAGATCTTTGTGACGCTACCTGAAAATGCCCCAGACAGCACTTTATACTATTTGCACAGCCATTTGAAAACTACAGTAAAGTACACATTACTGTATTTAGTGAGGTAACTGAGTACAACACACTGAAAATGTATGTTTCATATATTTACTGCGTATGCTCCTTGCAATTCTAATTTGTTTACAGCATTGTGCAAAAGGAAAAAACACCCTTATTTACAACAAACATAAACTCCCTTTGGGTAGAGCTGTGCACAACTGTAAACAATATTGCAGCACATAACAGAACTGAACATACAACATACATAGTACTGTAAATCATTGATGCACATCCAGACCTTCCTCTCTGTCTGGCAACATAGTTTCATCTACATCACAGACAATATAATCTCTGGCAATGCAGCGAGGAAAGTCTCTCCACGAGTGGCAAATCCACCCTCTGCAGGACTCTGCTGTGATGTCATCACATGTCACCCCCTGACTCCCCCCGTACCCTCACCCCTCTTCCACGAGGCTGACATTCCATTTCTGTGTCACAGTATTGTAGAAATGGTCCACACTATGTCCTGCTTGGTTCATATATGTTGTACAGTGTTTATGGTTTTATGGATTCAGCTCTGAGTGATTGTAGAGAAGTGGCTTATCATTGGTTCAACTAATGCTTCACACAGCCCTTCTCATCAGTGAAAGCTAAGGTTCACCTCAGAGAAATTGTTCAATTTAGGAGACATTTTCAGGAGAAAAAAAAAGATTTTAGAAAATTTATAAAATTTGCTTGACAGATTTTGACAAGTAGTTCAACATTTTTGTATGTAATGACTCAAGCAATGAAATGAGGGCTATTAGTTTTATATGGAATGACTATTCAGCATTCACAAGTATAGTTAATTTTGACTGACATGACATAAGCAAATGATAATGTAATAAAACAGCAGAGAGTTGTATGAAATCACTTGATGACTGTCCAAAAGCATTTGCAATTTGTTGAAAGGAATGAGAAACTGCTACTATGATGAGCACAAATTACTAAATGTTGTGGAGGTTGAACTAACTGTTGTGCAAATGTAAAGAGCGATATGAGATATGCACCAAAGCGACTGAGAAAAACTGTAATTCAACCACAAAAATTTTGATTAAAAAACAAACAGCAGTCATCTGCAAACAACATATCTCTCCTTTTACTCCAGACAACAACAAAAAACCCATGAAAATATGATCAGTCCCTGAACGCAGCACAAAGAGGGTGTGTCTGTGTGTGTGTGTGTGTTTGTGTGTGTGTGTGTGTGTGTGTGTGTGTGTGTGTGTGTTTGTGTTTGTGTGTGTGTGTGTGTGTGTGTGTGTGTGTGTGTGTGTGTGCGAGATCAGGAATGTTCTGTATGAGGGTGTTGGTTTGAGACATGAATGATTCCTTGTTGACATTCATAACCCGCCCTAACACACACACACACACACCACACACTTTCAAATTTGCACAAAATGAATATTTATAGATAAACAAGAAAAGTGTTTGTAAACAGTTAATGGGTCATTATGATGTTTTATTCACAAGCTTCATGTGTTTAAAAAAATTAACCCTTTCTGTCTTTAGGTGTTTTTGTAAGCTGATTATAAACAATAACAACATATCAGAATAAACAACATTAATCATCTGAGAGAAAAAAGAAAAAAGACTCACATCCATCTTGGCTCTGAAACACAGAATAAACAAGTTGGTCAGAAAAAGAGAACAATGAGCGAAGGAGTTGAGGGAGGACGAGTCGCGACAGGACGGACAGGGAACACCTGAAATACAACTCCTCCTTAAAGGGACAGGGGGTGTTTAAAGGGACATAAGGAATTTAGAAGGACAGGAGGAGTTTAGAGGGACAGGAGGAGTTAGAGCAGTGTTTTTCACACCAAAGTGCAAAGCCAGAATCTCAAGGCATGCCTGTATTAATTTCTGTACAAAACAGCCTCTATAACGCTTGTTATTACACTTATCACTGTGAATGTTTGTTCTTCTGTCCTTTGATGATGGCTTTATATTGTTTGTTGTCCTTCAGCTCCTCCCAGCCATCTGAGTCTGTTTTAGCAGTTTGTTTTTTTCTCTCTGATACAGACAGATAGACATGTTTCTCTATAACAAGCTGCTGTGGATCTGAAGACGGTGTAAAATAAACATGATGTCGTGAATTGCAACTTGGTAATCAAAACTCTTTAATTAGAATTTAAAACAATATCGCCTCATACAGCAGCCGGCTGCTCACAGAGAGCTCTAATAAAACAAACAAACAGTAACTACGGGATCCCTCTGGGGACAAGTTTAAAAATAGCTATTATGAGGGAAGTATAGAATGTGTCTCTATAAGTAATAATACAGGAAGTTAAAATTAATTAATAACGTTTTGTATTGTTGTAAACTGCAGTAATGGTGTGTGGTTGTCACATAAACAGCATCATCTGGGAACCACTGGGTTAGAGGGACAGGAGGAGTTTAGAGGGACAGGAGTACACACAGTACACACAGTACTGTGAGTACTGTGAGTACTGTGTGTTCACTGGTGATAATAATGATAATTGTACTTTGTGTTTCAGTCAATAAAGTTTGATGAAAGAATTTAAAGTTTCACACAAACAAACAAACAAAAGCATCTAAACAACTTCCTGATTCTATTCCTGCTTTTCTCTTAGCGAAGAAAAGAAGAAAAGAAAAGAAAAGAAGTAGAGAAGAACAACGGGCTGAAAACAAGTTAACAAGTTCCACATGAACTTCCTGATTCTATTCCTGTTTTTCTCTCAGCGAAGAAAAGAAGAAAAGAAAAGAAGTAGAGAAGAACAACTGGCTGAAAACAAGTTAACAAGTTTCACATGAACTTTCTGATTCTGTTCCTGCTTTTCTCTCAGCGAAGAAGAAAAGAAAAGAAGGAGAAGAAGAAATAAACAACAACAATAACAACAACAATAATAATAATATAAAGCAGTAAAGTTAAACATACCTGAGTTCACCTGAAGCTGCAGAAACAAACTACGACGCAGAGAAACACGAGAGAGAAAAGTCCTAGGCCGCACCCACCCACCCACACACACACACACACACACACTCTCTCTCTCTGGGTGTGGTCTGTGCGTGTGTGTGTGTGTGTGTGTGTGGGTGGGTGCGGCCTAGTTACAAACAGGTTCCTTCTGCACGTCACAGACTCATTATCAGGTTATTGCTCAGTTAAAGTGTTGCCATGGAAACAAAAAGAAGATTAAAAATAATAATGACACTATTAAAAAATGATAAAAAATAATAACTTTATTTACTTTTTAATTATAAAATTTGAGAAATTTTAAACAAAACAACCACAATAAAAAACTAAAAAAGATGAATAGCATTAAAGACAACAGAAGAAGATTAAAACTATTCAACAGGTTTAACTAAACTTCTCATGTTTCTCTCTGTGTTTAAACAAATATTAACATATATAAATATATATGTTCATGTATATTTATGTGTTAGAGGATTTCTCTCTATGTGCATATATGTATATGATTAAATTAATATATATTCAGCGATGTATAATAACTGGTATTATGAGAATTTTTTTATTTATTTTATTTTTATTTATTGGTTTTGTTTGACAGGGACCATGCATAGAATAGCTTCTATACCAGGGTTAGCTAAATAGCTAATTTTCACCTGTAGTCCCTGGACAGGATGTTCAAGCACAGTAAAAACACAGACAGATAAAAAGACAACAGGATTAACATTACAAGTAAAAGAAAAAAAAAAAAAAAAAAAAAAAAAAAACTAAGTGAAAAACAAAGATCAATGATCACAAGCTTGATTGTCTTTCAATTTAACAAGACAGTGATAATTATCATGATGTTGATATTTTTAAAGATAAGCTCCAGACTTAAACTCACATTTATTTTTTTATTGGCTTTTACTGTTTTAGACTTTAAATTGAGATTTATTTATTACTATAAATACTATACATATACTGTACTTTACTGTTAGTCTGGTCTTTAAATGGGTTTTATGATAATAATAATAATAATAATAATAATTCTTTATTATTATTACACACAGAAACAACCCACAGGGATGTGACTGTGACTCATCAGTGGAGATTCCTTCAGTGAGTCACAGTCACATCCCTGTGGTTAATGTGTGTGTGTGTGTGTGTGTGTGTGTGTGTGTGTGCAGACTGGGTGTGGTATGTGTACTTTTACTGCAGCAAAGACTTAAGCAGAGACTGGAGGACCTGAGAATGGACAGACAGAGGGACACATGGACGTGTGAATCTTAGGTTCATTTGTGGGTTTGAACCATAGACTATTTGAACTGATGTGGATTGCAGCAGCATTTCCATTCACCTTCCAAAATGGCATTTCACTCCATTGTGGATCTCAAGGGCCGAGATCGTGGTTAAATACGGGGTTTTATTTGTTCAGCACCAACCAACCCATGAGAACTGGGTTAAAAAGAGAGAATAAATGACATAGAAATGCAGTTTATAAATTACATGCATGTATGTCCTTCCAGCAAACAGATGGCACATTACTCTACAACACAATGGCCCTCATTTATAAAAAAAAAAAAAAAAAAGAGCGTAGAAACGAGTGCAGATGACTCAATATCACTATAAAGTGCCTTTGGTGTCCTCATCAGAATTGCTGAGTCATCATGAAAATGGAGCACAATAATGACACTCTGAGGTCTTATTATAAATGGCCAAACATTTACACAGTACAATGAAAAGTCTCCTAAAATGTGTTTCCTTCATTTTATACAGTTTTTTGTCATTGGATGTACATGATTTTGGCATGTCCCACACACTGCTCCGCCTACTTCAGTGTGTGTAATTAGTGGTTAAATGATACTAATTCAGAAAAACAATTACATGGTTAACAAGTTATTTGATCAAATGAGTAATTTTGATCATATATATTCTATTATTATATTATAATTCATAATAATTTCAAACATGATTCTTGTGTCCCCGGAATTGCAGTCCACCCTGTCATCACGGGGTAACTGACGGCTGCGGCCAGCTGCAATACTAACGTGTGCAGCGGGGGGCGGGGCTTCCGCTCCTTCCCTTTCGGCGAAACCCTATGGGTTAAACTGGAGAAAGGAGAAATCCTGTTGCAAAGTGATGTTGGTGAGTGAAATTACGTTGCAACAATAAATGCAATAAATGAAAAACTTAATTCACATCTCACGGCGCTTTTGTTGGTGTATATTGTTGTTTAACGTTTGGGTATTTTGGCATTTTAATGGTCATTCATGGATATCCTACGCGACGGTAGCGTTAGCATTAGCGTTGTTGTAATTTATATAGCTGTGTGTGTGTGTGTGTGTGTGTGTGTGTGCGCTGTGCTTCTGCTTGCAATGCTCACACCCAGTCCTGCTGCAACCATGCTCAAGAATATGCTATGGTAAATTGAGTAACATGTTCTGCTTTCCTTTCAGGAGTGACAGAGATTCATTCTCTTCACTTGAAGCAGAGACGTTCTGATTGAAGTCATCATTGTTCCTGTTGAATTCTTCATCTTGTGTTGGCTTAGTCAAGAGTCAGATTAATAAATGAAAACAATTTTCTTGAGTCCTTGAGTCATTTTATCTGTAGTAAGATGCTGCAGATGATTTATCAGTCTGTGGTGGCAAGATTGTCATTTTTTTCCCGTTTTGCTGGCGAGGAGGCATCAGACACAAGGATGCAAGGATGGGTAAACTACTTGGTGGTGGAGAGATGTACACTGAAGATGTGAGAGGCCATTCAGAACAACCACCAGGATCATCCACTTCATAACATCTTTATGGATCAAGAACAAAAGGCAGTGGTGGACATCTCCCCTTTCTTCACTGCACGATAGATAATAATTGTACTTTTTTTTTTTTTTACAGGGAAATAGCTTGGTCTGCATGAATGCTGCACCCATATTATATGTGTGTATTTTTTTATTTTTTTTGCCTGACCTACTGCTAACAGATTTCATAGTTTGATCTGAAGTGTGTTCATTGTTGCGAAATAATGGAAACATTTCTTTTGGTAATTATTTGCATTATTTGCTATCACTGGCTTTTTTCAATCATCTATCATTATGATATTCCATGAAAAGGGTTGCAATTTTTTACTTACTTAACCAGTCAACTGAGAACCACTGACCTTGATTACCTGGACAAGTCCCAAAATACACTCCACACAAACGGGCACATACAGTAACAAAGGCTATGACACATCAATACAGGACATGACGCTGTATAGGTGAGAAGTGGTTAAAAAAAGTTTTCCAAGGTATGTTTTTTAGACGATGCAGACCTACATCATTGGAAGATAGGAATATTATATAATGCTTTCTTTGATTGTTGTACAGTCTGCTGATTGATGATGCCAACATGATAATTTATGTAGCCTATAAAACAATCACTCACTTCTCTGCATTTTGCTGTTATCGGGTTTCCGTTAATGACATAAACAATGACAAACCTATTTATTAATAGCAAAAACACAATATGTCGCTGCAAAAGACATTGCAAAGACCGTTTTTATGTTCACTAAAATTTTATTAAAATTTTAGATCAATCTTCAGTCAAATATTCGTTTAGTAAATGTACAGCAGTAGGGAAAAATCCTCCATCCAGGCGCTGTTTCTACCGAGTTTCCGAAATCCCGACTGTCCCTGAACTAACCACGATGACGTAGTGCACTCTAGGCAGAGCTTGGCGTGTGACGTGCGTGTCATGGGCGGGCCGCCTCCCGCTGCACACGTTAGTATTGCAGCAGGCCGCAGCCGTTAGTACTTGCATCAATTTGTCTTTCTTTAATGGAGAATGAAACAGTGGCTACTTGCAAAATAAGTATTTACGCTTATATTTAGTAATTTTCATCACACTGGCCCTCGTTTATCAAACGAGCCTACGCTCGTTTGATAAATGACTGCAGATCTGAGTGTATATTTCTTCTCACGTGTGCTTTATCAAACGATCGTATCTCGCCAATCACAGCGTAAAAATGATCTGCTGTTGATAAATGTGGCGGCTCGAAACAAGCGCGATTCAAATACCACGCCCTAATATATACCAGATTCAGATGACTCGCCTTCAGAGTTTACGACACCGAAGGGCGCAATATGGCCAAAAAGAGGATTTTTTCACCCCCTAAAGCCAACTTTATTAGCAAAGTGCACCGTTACAAATGACAAATGACAATAGCAACTAGGCCTGCAAGCAGGACTGAACGGGACCGAGCACAGTGGAGCCGTCGGAGGAGGCCACGTTGGGCGTGGCGCTCTGGGCTCAGTCTCTATGCGTCCCAAATGGCGTGTCTGTGTAAAACATGTTACTTCCTTTAGCCAGCGGGGGGCGCTATGTGAAATCTGTCGGAGGAGTTCGTTAAAGTATGCGAGGTGGAAATGGGAAAAAGCGATGAATTGTGCGATATTCAAACCAAGATGGCAGACTTCCAGTTGGGTTTGAGGTATGGGTCCAAGAGGCTTTTTGGTGCGTCTCCACATGATTCATGTGTGTACCAAATTTCGTGTCTCTACGTGAAGCCTACTGCTAGGGCTAAGTATAAAACATGTGACTACCTGTTGCCAGGTTAGGGGTTAGGGCTAGGGTTAGTTTACTTCAAACTTGGTCAGTACCATCACAAGGCCTTTGGGATCAAAAGTTATTCAAATCTTTACCGACGGTCACACTATGTGGGCGTGGCATGGCGCCAAAATATGGCATCTCGCCATGAAACACAAGATCGTTATAACTTCTCCATTCTTTGTCCGATCTGCTCCAAACTTCTCATGCTTCATCAGAGTCCAGCCCTTAACACTTCTAAATCAAAATATTTCATAAAGCCCCGCCCCTTATGCTATATCCACGCCCCCTTTCATTAAATGACCACATTTCATATTTTAATGAACTCCTCCTACATATTTAACCTGATTGACTTCAAAGTTGGTCAATAGGGTCCTCGCACCTTCAGTGCTTGGTCCCTAATAAAGACATATTAAAGAAATACGCAGGGGATGGAGGTTTATGAAATAAAAGTACTTATAGTTATAAACTCAAACAAGTTCAGTGAATATTTTACATTTGGAGCACGGACTTAAAAGTTTTCACAGCTTTTTGGTTTAAGCAAGTAAACAATGTTTTAAAGTAGGTTTTGATTCTAAAAGAAGAAAGGAAGGAAATCAGTGGTGCTGTCAGCAGAGTAGCGGACCATTAAACTCCCGGCGAGGTTAGAACATTTAATTTATACATTGTGGTATATAAAGCCTAATAGCCTATATAATATCCAAATATTGTTATTATTATGATGGAGAGATATTATTCACTTTTTTACATTTTGTAAGAATTCTGTCCCTGACAGAGCACCACCGCTGGTGAAGGAGACACTGTCCAAGCCGGATAACGGTTAATAGCAGAAGACAACAACATTTAATAGCCTCTGCTAGTACTCTGTTCAAAGAATTTCACGGTCACAGGGTGCATTTATTTAGGGACCGAGCACTACCAGTGCGAGGCCCCTATTGTTATTAGGGACCGAGCACTGAGGTGCGAGGACCCTATTGTAATTGGTCCGTCTATTATTAGGGCCCGAGCAGGCAACGACCTGTGAGGTCCCTATTGTATTTCGAATGATTATTAGGGACCGAGCACCGATGGTGCGAGGACCCTATTGTAATTGAAGGAATTATTATTAGGGACCGAGCACCGAGGTGCGAGGACCCTATTGTAATTGGTCCGTCTATTATTATTATACTTTTTTTTCACAAAAAGTAATCGCCTTTTTGGGGCCTTTATCATATTCAAAAACTCACCATTTTTGGAATATACATAAATCTCCGCTGAAATTTTCGTATTCTAGTGGTCCCGGGAATGGGCGTGGCACAATGACTCAACAGCGCCCCCTTGAAAGTCAAGAAAATTCAGCCCCTCGCACAGGAATATCATAGAGACACGCAATTTTCTACGTACGTGTATCATGGCAAGACGCACCGGAATGTAACAAGAACCCATACCCTAAAACGTACAGGAAGTCGGCTATTTGGAGTCAAACATGGCGTTTCCTGCTGTTTTTGCCCATTTCCATGCCGCATACTTTAACGAACTCCTCCTACAGATTTCACCCAATTCTCTTCAAACTTGGTCAGTAGCATCACAAGGCCTTTTGGATCAAAAGTTATTGAAAGCTTTACCGCCGCTCACACTATGTGGCCGTGGCATGGCGGCAAAATATGGCATCTCGCCAAAAAACAACAGATCTTTATAACTTTTACATTCTTTGTCCCATCTGCTCCAAACTTCTCATGCTTCATCACAGTCCAGCCCTTAACACTTCTACATAACGATCTTTCATCAAGCCCCGCCCCTTATGCTTTATCCACGCCCCCTTTCATAAAATGACCACCTTGCATACTTTACATAACTCCTGCAAGACATTTAATCCCAGTGCCTTCAAACTTGGTCAGTACCATCACAAGGCTTTGGGGAACACAACTTATCAAGACCTTTACTGACCTTCAAAATATGTGGCCGTGGCAGGGCAGCATAATATGGCGTTTCGCTATCTAACACCAGACTGCATAACGTGACCATACATTGTCCAATCTGTCCAATATTTCTCACACGTGATGCGGGGCCAGCCCACAACACACCCACATGTCAATATTGACACAAAGTCATAGCGCCCCCCGCTGGCTACAGGAACTAACATGTTTTACACCTAGCCCCAGCAGTAGGTTTCACGTAGAGAAAAGAAATTTGGTACACATATGAATCATGTGGAGACGCACCAAAAAGCCTCATGGAGCCATACCTCAAACCCAACAGGAAGTCCGCCATCTTGGTTTGAATCTCGCAATATTCAGCGTTTTTGGCCATTTCCACCTCGCATACTTTAACGAACTCCTCCTACAGATTTTACCCGATCGACTTCAAACTTGGTCACTAGCATCACAAGACCTTTGGGATCAAAAGTAATTGAAAGCTTTACCGACTCTCACATTATGTGGCCGTGGCATGGCGGCAAAATATGCCGTCTCGCCATCTAACACCACACTGGACAATCTATGGTCAAGTTATCCAATCTGTCCCACATTTCACACAAGTGATTAGGGACCAGCCCAGAACACACCCACGTGTCAATAGTGACACACAGTCATAGCGCCCCCTGTTGGCAACAGCAAGTAACATGTTTTACCCCTACCCCGAGCACCGTGGTAAAAGACACACCATTTGGGACGCATAGGGACTGAGCCCACAGCACCGCGCCCGACTTGGACTCCGCTGACATCGCCTCCCCCGACAGCTCCACTCGGCTCGGTCCCGTTCAGTCCTGCTTGCAGGCCTAGTTAGGGACCGAGCACCGAGGTGCGAGGACCCTATTGTAATTGGTCCGTCTATTATTAGGGACCGAGCACTAACGGTGCAAGGACCCTATTGTAATTGGTCCGTTTTTTATTATTAGGGCCCGAGCAGGCAACGACCTGCGAGGTCCCTATTGTATTTCAAATGTTTATTTATTTTTATTAGGGCCCGAGCAGGCAACGACCTGCGAGGTCCCTATTGTATTTCGAATGTTTATTTATTATTAGGGCCCGAGCAGGCAACGACCTGCGAGGTCCCTATTGTATTTCGAATGATTATTTATTAGGGCCCGAGCAGGCAACGACCTGCGAGGTCCCTATTGTATTTCGAATGATTATTTATTTTTTTTTTTATTATTCTCGTACCCAAATGATCGCATATTTCACTGCCTGAACATACCCCAAAACTCATGAAACTTTGAATATAAGTCACACCTGGCGAAAAATTTTATAATCTATTGTCATCCTGAATTTCCACCACTAGGTGGCGCTATAATAAAGGAAAGCGCGTTTTGGCTAATAACTCCCACATACTTTGTCGCATATTCAAAAAACGTATATCCACACGTTCACTGAGTTGTGCTGAATCTCGTGATATAGGCCACGCCCATTTTCGCCTACCGTTTTTTTTCGCAAATTCGCAAAATGTCGCAAACCTACTTTTTCGAACTCCTCCTAGGCAATTTCATCGTTTTGCACCAAACTTTGCACACAGCATCTATGGACCCTCATGACCAAAAGTTATTAAAAGAATTTTGATTACCCAAAGAATACTCAAGTTATTAAGTAACAACTTCCTGCAGGTGGCGCTATTATCAACACAAAACACAAAGTGTTGCATATCTCCACATTGGTGTGTCTGAATGACATGAAACTCAGGTTACTACTTCCCCATGAGCCACTGAGTCTCTCTGCAAAATTCTGGCCGATTACCACTAGGTGTCGCTCTTTAAATTGAAGTATTTTATATCTCTACATCGGTTGGTCGGATTAACACCAAACTTGGTATACTTATTGTCAATGCCCTCCTGAGGATAACCCTTGAAGGTGTTATTGATCGGCCCCTAGGTGGCGCTCTGGCGGCAGTTTATTTTAATAAGTGCCACTGTGCCCACACCATAAGACTTAAGGCAATGAAATTCATAGGGGTGGTATAGACTGGCCCCTGTAACGCACAAACCCCGACGGCAGCATGCCCCGACACGCGTGTACTGCGAGGGCCCGTTCAGTACTGCGCGCAGTCCTAGTTATTTTTATTCTTTGTCCAAAATGATCGCATATTTCACTGCCTGAACATACCCCAAAACTCATGAAACTTTAAATGTAAGTCACACCTGGTGAAAAATTTTATAATCTATTGTCATCCTGAATTTCCACCACTAGGTGGCGCTATAATAAAGGAAAGTGCGTTTTGGCTAATAACTCCCACATACTTCATCGCACATTCAAAAAACGTATATCCACGCGTTCACTGAGTTGTGCTGAATCTCGTGATATAAGCCACTCCCATTTTCGCCTACCGTTTTTTTTCGCAAATTCGCGAAATGTCGCAAACCTACTTTTTCGAACTCCTCCTAGGCAATTTCATCGTTTTGCACCAAACTTTGCACACAGCATCTATGCACCCTCATGACAAAAAGTTATTAAAAGAATTTTGATTACCCAAAGAATACTGAAGTTATTAAATAACAACTTCCTGCAGGTGGCGCTATTATCAACACAAAACACAAAGTGTTGCATATCTCCACATTGGTGTGTCTGAATGACATGAAACTCAGGTTACTACTTCCCCATGAGCCCCTGAGGCTCGCTGCAAAATTTTGGGCGATGACCACTAGGTGGCGCTCTTTAAATTGAAGTATTTTATATCTCCAAATCGGTTGGTAGGATTAACACCAAACTTGGTATACTTATTGTCAATGCCCTCCTGAGGATAACCCTTGAAGATTTTATTGATCGGCCCCTAGGTGGCGCTCTGG
This sequence comes from Centropristis striata, assembly GCF_030273125.1. Taxonomy (NCBI): domain Eukaryota; kingdom Metazoa; phylum Chordata; class Actinopteri; order Perciformes; family Serranidae; genus Centropristis; species Centropristis striata. The sequence goes on along the minus strand of NC_081533.1, from coordinate 1,273,819 downwards.
CGGCAGTTTCATTTAATAAGTCCCACTGTGCCCAGACCATAAGACTTAAGGCAATGAAATTCATAGGGGTGGTATAGACTGGCCCCTGTAACGCACAAACCCCGACGGCAGCATGCCCCGACACGCGTGTACTGCGAGGGCCCGTTCAGTACTGCGCGCAGTCCTAGTTTTTATTATTAGGGCCCGAGCAGGCAACGACCTGCGAGGTCCCTATTGTATTTCGAATGTTTATTTATTATTTTTATTAGGGACCGAGCACTAACGGTGCAAGGACCCTATTGTAATTGGTCCGTTTTTTATTAGGGACCGAGCACTAACGGTGCGAGGACCCTATTGAAATTGAAGGAATTATTATTATTATTATTCCGGAAAATAAATCGCCTTTTTGGGGCCTTTCTCATATTCAAAAACTCACCATATTTGGAATATACGTCAATCTCCCATGAAATTTTCATATTCTGGTATTCGCGGGAATGGACGTTGCAAAATGACTCAACAGCGCCCCCTTGAAAGTCAAGAAAATTCAGCCCCTCGCACAGGAATGTCGTAGAGACACAAAATTTTCCACATACATGTATCATGGGAAGACGCACCAAAAAGTCTCAAGAACCCATACCCTAAAACGTACAGGAAGTTGGCCATCTTGGATCGAAAATGGCGTTTCCTGCTGTTTTGGCCCATTTCCACGTTGCATACTTTAACGAACTTCTCCTACAGATTTCATCCAATTCTCTTCAAACTTGGTCAGTACCATCACAAGGCCTTTGGGATCAAAAGTTGTATAAATCTTTTCCGACGGTCACACTATCTGGGCGTGGCATGGTAGCAAAATATGGCGTCTCGCCATAAAACACGAGATCGTTATAACTTCCACATACTTTGTCCGATCTGGTCCAAACTTCTCATGCTTCATCAGAGTCCAGCCCTTAACACTTCCAAATAACAATATTTCATAAAGCCCCGCCCCTTATGCTTTGTCCACGCCCCCTTTTACAAAATGACCACGTTGCATACTTTGACAAACTCCTCTGACAGATTTCATCCGATTGACTTCAAACTTGGTCAGTACCATCACAAGGCCTTTGGGATCAAAAGTTGTATAAATTTTTACCGACGCTCACACTATGTGGGCGTGGCATGGCGGCAAAATATGGCGTCTCGCCATAACACACGAGACTGTATAACTTCACCATACATTGTCTCATCTGGCCCAAAATTCTTACACGTGATAAGGGTCCACCTCTGAACACACCCACATGTAAATATTGACACATAGTAATAGTGCCCCCTGCTGGAAACACGAAGTAACAACTTTAACGCCTAGCCCCAGCAGGAGGTTTCACGTAGAGGTACGAAATTTGGTACACATGTGCTTCATGTGGAGACGCACCAAAAAGCCTCTTGGACCAATACCTCAAACACAACAGGAAGTCCGCCATCTTGGTTTGAAAATCACAGCATTCATTGTTTTTGGCTATTTCCATGACGCATACTTTGACGAACTCCTCCTACAGATTTCATCCAATTGACTTCAAACTTGGTCAGTACCATCACAAGGCCTTTGGGATCAAAAGTTGTATAAATCTTTACTGACGGTCACACTATGTGGGCGTGGCATGGCGTCAAAATATGGCGTCTCGCCATGAAACACAGGACTGTATAACTTGACCATACATTGTCCAATCTGTCCCAAATTTCACACACATGATTAGGGTCCAGCCCAGAACACACCCACATGTCATTATTGACACACAGTCATAGCGCCCCCTGCTGGCTACAGGAAGTAACTTGTTTTACACCTACCACAAGCACAGTGTTAGGAGACACGCAATTTGGTACGCATAGGGACTGAGCCAACAGCGCCGCGTCCGACGTGCCCTCCCCTGACAGCGCCTTCCCCGACGGCTCCACTCTGCGAGGGCCCGTTCAGTACTGCGCGCAGTCCTAGTTAGGGACCGAGCACCGAGGTGCGAGGACCCTATTGAAATTGGTCCGTTTCTTATTATTATTATTCTTTTTCATAACCAATAGTAATTGCCTTTTTGGGGGCTTTATCATATTCAAAAAGTCATCAAATTTGGAATATACATAAATCTCACGTGAAATTTACGTATTCTAATTGTCGCGGGAATGGGCGTGGCAAAATGACTCAACAGCGCCCCCTTGAAAGTCAAGAAAATTCAGCCCCTCGCACAGGAATGTCGTAGAGACACGAAATTTGGTACATACATATATCATGGGAAGACGCACCAAAAAGTCTCAAGAACCCATACCCTAAAATGTACAGGAAGTCGGCCATCTTGGATCGAAAATGGCATTTCCTGCTGTTTTTGCCCATTTCCACGTCGCATACTTTAACGAACTCCTCCTACATATTTGACCCGATCACCTTCAAACTTGGTCAGTACCATCACAAGACCTTTGGGATCAAAAGTTATTGAAAGCTTTACCGACGGTCACACTATGTGGGCGTGGCATGGCGGCAAAATATGGCGTCTCGCCATAAAACACGAGATCGTTATAACTTTCCCATTCTTTGTCCTATCTGCTACAAATTTCTCATGCTTCATCACAGTCCAGCCCTTAACACTTCTACATAACAATATTTCATAAAGCCCCGCCCCTTATGCTTTATCCACGCCCCATTTTACAAAATGACCACGTTACGTATTTTACATAACTCCTCCAACAGATTTCGTACCATTGACTTCAAACTTGGTCAGTACCATAACAAGGCCTTTGGGATCAAAAGTTATTGAAAGCTTTACAGACGGTCACACTATGTGGGCGTGGCATGGCGGCAAAATATGGCGTCTCGCCATGAAACACGAGACTGTATAACTTCACCATACATTGTCTCATCTGGCCCAAATTTCACACACGTGATAAGGGTCCAGGCCGGGACATACCCACGGGTCAATAGTGACACACAGTCATAGCGCCCCCTGCTGGCTACAGGAAGTAACATGTTTTACACCTACCACAAGCACAGTGGTAGGAGACACGCAATTTGGTACGCATAGGGACTGAACCAACAGCGCCGCGTCCGATGTGCCCTCCCCTGACGGCGCCTCCCCCGATGGCTCCACTCTGCGAGGGCCCGTTCAGTACTGCGCGCAGTCCTAGTTATACTTTTTTTTCCTCAAAGTAAATTGCCTTTTTGGGGGCTTTATCATATTCAAAAACTCACCATTTTTGGAATGTACATACATCTCCGCTTAAATTTACGTATTCTTGTGGTCCCAGGAATGGGCGTGGCAAAATGACTCAACAGCGCCCCCTTGAAAGTCAAGAAAATTCAGCCCCTCGCACAGGAATGTCATATTGGCATGACATTTGGTACATACATGTATCATGGCAAGACGCACCAAAAAGTCTCAAGAACCCATACCCTAAAACGTACAGGAAGTCGGCCATCTTGGATTGAATATGGCGTTTCCTGCTGTTTTGGCCCATTTCCACGTCGCATACTTTAACGAACTCCTCCTACAGATTTTACCTGATCAACTTCAAACTTGGTCAGTAGCATCACAAGGCCTTTGGGATCAAAAGTTATTGAAAGCTTTATCGACGGTCACACTATGTGGGCGTGGCATGGCGGCAAAATATGGCGTCTCGCCATAAAACACGAGATCGTTATAACTTTCCCATTCTTTGTCCCATCTGTTACAAATTTCTCATGCTTCATCACAGTCCAGCCCTTAACACTTCTACATAACAATATTTCATAAAGCCCCGCCCCTTATGCTTTATCCACGCCCCCTTTTACAAAATGACCACGTTGCGTATTTTACATAACTCCTCCAACAGATTTCGTACCATTGACTTCAAACTTGGTCAGTACCATTACAAGGCCTTTGGGATCAAAAGTTATCGAAAGCTTTACAGACGGTCACACTATGTGGCCGTGGCATGGCGGCAAAATATGGCGTCTCGCCATGAAACACGAGACTGTATAACTTCACCATACATTGTCTCATCTGGCCCAAAATTCTTACACGTGATAAGGGTCCACCTCTGAACACACCAACATGTCAATATTGACACACAGTCATAGCGCCCCCAGCTGGCAACTGGAAGTAACAACTTTAACGCCTAGCCCCAGCAGTAGGTTTGACGTAGAGACACGAAATTTGGTACACACATTAATCATGTGGAGACGCCCCAAAAAGCCTCTTGGACCCATACCTCAAACCCAACAGGAAGTCCGCCATCTTGGTTTGAATATCGCACTTGTCATCGTTTTTGGCCATTTCCAGGTGGCATACTTTAACGAACTCCTCCTACAGATTTCATCCCATGGACTTCAAACTTGGTCAGTACCATCACAAGGCCTTTGGGATCAAAACTTATTGAAAGCTTTACCGGCGGTCACACTATGTGGGCGTGGCATGCCGCCAAAATATGGCATCTCGCCATAACACACGAGACTGCATAACTTGACCATACATTGTCCAATCTGTCCCAAATTTCACACACGTGATTAGGGTCCAGCCCACAACTCAGGTTACTACTTGGCCGAAGACCACTAGGTGGCGCTCTTTACATTGAAGTATTTTATATCTCCACATCGGTTGGTCGGATTAACACCAAACTTGGTATACTTATTGTCAATGCCCTCCTGAGGATAACCCTTGAAGATTTTACTGATCGGCCCTTAGGTGGCGCTGTGATCGCATATTTCACTGCCTGAACATACCCCAAAACTCATGAAACTTTAAATATAACTCACAACTGGCGAAAAATTTTATAATCTCTTGTCATCCTGAATTTTCACCACTAGGTGGCGCTATAATAATGGAAAGTGCGTTTTGGCTAATAACTCCCACATACTTCATCGCACATTCAAAAAACTTATATCCACGCGTTCACTGAGTTGTGCTGAATTTCGTGATATAAGCCACGCCCATTTTCGCCTGGAGTTTTTTTCCGCAAATTCGCGAAATGTCGCAAACCTACTTTTTCGAACTCCTCCTAGGCAATTTCATCGTTTTGCACCAAACTTTGCACAGAGCATCTATGGACCCTCATGACAAAAAGTTATTAAAAGAATTTTGATTACCCAAAGAATACTCAAGTTATTAAATAACAACTTCCTGCAGGTGGCGCTATTTTCAACACAAAACACGAAATGTTGCATATCTCCTCATTGGTGTGTCTGAATGACATGAAACTCAGGTTACTACTTCCCCATGAGGCCCTGAGGCTTGCTGCAAAATTTTGGACGATTACCACTAGGTGGCGCTCTTTAAATTGAAGTATTTTATATCTCCAAATTGGTTGGTTGGATTAACACCAAACTTGGTATACTTATTGTCAATGCCCTCCTGAGGATAACCTTTGAGGATTTCATTGATCGGCCCCTAGGTGGCGCTCTGGCACCAGTTTAATTTAATAAGTGCCACTGTGCTCAGACCATTAGACTTAAGGCAATGAAATTCATAGGGGTGGTATAGACTGGCCCCTGTAACGCACAAACCCCGACGGCAGCATGCCCCAACACGCGAGTACTGCGAGGGCCCGTTCAGTACTGCGCGCAGTCCTAGTTATTATTAGGGACCGAGCACTAACGGTGCGAGGACCCTATTGAAATTGGTCCGTTTATTATTAGGGACCGAGCACTAACGGTGCGAGGACCCTATTGAAATTGGTCCGTTTATTATTAGGGACCGAGCACTAACGGTGCGAGGACCCTATTGAAATTGGTCCGTCTATTATTAGGGACCGAGCACTAACAGTGCAAGGACCCTATTGAAATTGGTCTGTCTATTATTCTTCTTTTTCCCAAAAGTAAATCGCCTTTTTGGGGGCTTTATCATTTTCAAAAACGCACCATTTTTGGAATGTACATAGATCTCCACTGAAATTTACGCATTCTAGTGGTCGCGGGAATGGGCGTGGCAAAATGACTCAACAGCGCCCCCTTGAAAGCCAAGAAAATTCAGCCCCTCGCACAGGAATGTCGTAGAGACACGCAATTTGGTACATACATATATCATGACCAGACGCACCAAAAAGTCTCAAGAACCCATACCCTAAAACGTACAGGAAGTCGGCCATCTTGGATCGAAAATGGCGTTTCCTGCTGTTTTGGGCCATTTCCACGTCGCATACTTTAACGAACTCCTCCTACAGATTTCATCCAATTCTCTTCAAACTTGGACAGTAGCCTCACAAGGCCTTTGGAATCAAAAGTTGTATAAATCTTTACCGACGGTCACACTATGTGGGCGTGGCATGGCAGCAAAATATGGCGTCTCGCCATGAAACACAAGACATGTATAACTTGACCATACATTGTCCAATCTGTCCCAAATTTCGCACACGTGATTAGGGTCCAGCCCGTGACACACCCACGGGGCAATAGTGACATACAGTCATAGCGCCCCTGCTGGCTACAGGAAGTAACATGTTTTACACCTACCACAAGCACAGTGGTAGGAGACACGCAAATTGGTACGCATAAGGACTGAGCCCACAGTGCCGCGTACGATGTGCCCTCCCCTGACGGCGCCTCCCCCGACGGCTCCACTCTGCGAGGGCCCGTTCAGTACTGCGCGCAGTCCTAGTTATTAGGGACCGAGCACTAACGGTGCGAGGACCCTATTGAAATTGAAGGAATTATTATTATTATTATTCCGGAAAATAAATCGCCTTTTTGGGGCCTTTCTCATATTCAAAAACTCACCATATTTGGAATATACGTCAATCTCCCATGAAATTTTCATATTCTGGTATTCGCGGGAATGGACGTTGCAAAATGACTCAACAGCGCCCCCTTGAAAGTCAAGAAAATTCAGCCCCTCGCACAGGAATGTCGTAGAGACACAAAATTTTCCACGTACATGTATCATGGGAAGACGCACCAAAAAGTCTCAAGAACCCATACCCTAAAACGTACAGGAAGTTGGCCATCTTGGATCGAAAATGGCGTTTCCTGCTGTTTTGGCCCATTTCCACGTTGCATACTTTAACGAACTTCTCCTACAGATTTCATCCAATTCTCTTCAAACTTGGTCAGTACCATCACAAGGCCTTTGGGATCAAAAGTTGTATAAAGCTTTACCGACGGTCACACTATGTGGGCGTGGCATGGTGGCAAAATATGGCGTCTCGCCATGAAACACGAGATCGTTATAACTTCCACATACTTTGTCCGATCTGGTCCAAACTTCTCATGCTTCATCAGAGTCCAGCCCTTAACACTTCCAAATAACAATATTTCATAAAGCCCCGCCCCTTATGCTTTGTCCACGCCCCCTTTTACAAAATGACCACGTTGCATACTTTGACAAACTCCTCTGACAGATTTCATCCGATTGACTTCAAACTTGGTCAGTACCATCACAAGGCCTTTGGGATCAAAAGTTGTATAAATTTTTACCGACGCTCACACTATGTGGGCGTGGCATGGCGGCAAAATATGGCGTCTCGCCATAACACACGAGACTGTATAACTTCACCATACATTGTCTCATCTGGCCCAAAATTCTTACACGTGATAAGGGTCCACCTCTGAACACACCCACATGTAAATATTGACACATAGTAATAGTGCCCCCTGCTGGAAACACGAAGTAACAACTTTAACGCCTAGCCCCAGCAGGAGGTTTCACGTAGAGGTACGAAATTTGGTACACATGTGCTTCATGTGGAGACGCACCAAAAAGCCTCTTGGACCAATACCTCAAACACAACAGGAAGTCCGCCATCTTGGTTTGAAAATCACAGCATTCATTGTTTTTGGCTATTTCCATGACGCATACTTTGACGAACTCCTCCTACAGATTTCATCCAATTGACTTCAAACTTGGTCAGTACCATCACAAGGCCTTTGGGATCAAAAGTTGTATAAATCTTTACTGACGGTCACACTATGTGGGCGTGGCATGGCGTCAAAATATGGCGTCTCGCCATGAAACACAGGACTGTATAACTTGACCATACATTGTCCAATCTGTCCCAAATTTCACACACATGATTAGGGTCCAGCCCAGAACACACCCACATGTCATTATTGACACACAGTCATAGCGCCCCCTGCTGGCTACAGGAAGTAACTTGTTTTACACCTACCACAAGCACAGTGTTAGGAGACACGCAATTTGGTACGCATAGGGACTGAGCCAACAGCGCCGCGTCCGATGTGCCCTCCCCTGACGGCGCCTTCCCCGACGGCTCCACTCTGCGAGGGCCCGTTCAGTACTGCGCGCATTTATTTTTATTAGGGCCCGAGCAGGCAACGACCTGCGAGGTCCCTATTGTATTTCGAATGATTATTTATTTTTATTATTTTTTTTTTTATTTTTCTTCTTCCCAAATGATCGCATTTTTCACTGCCTGAACATACCCCAAAAGTCATGAAACTTTAAATATAAGTCACACCTGGCGAAAAATTTTATAATCTATTGTCATTCTGAATTTCCACCACTAGGTGGCGCTATAATAAAGGAAAACGCGTTTAAGCTAATAACTCCCACATACTTCATCGCACATTCAAAAAACTTATATCCACGCGTTCACTGAGTTGTGCTGAATCTCGTGATATAGGCCACTCCCATTTTCGCCTAGAGTTTTTTTTCGCAAATTCGCGAAATGTCGTAAACCTACTTTTTCGTACTCCTCCTAGGCAATTTCATCGTTTTGCACCAAACTTTGCACACTGCATCTATGGACCCTCATGACAAAAAGTTATTAAAAGAATTTTGATTACTCAAATAATACTCAAGTTATTAAATAACAACTTCCTGCAGGTGGCGCTCTTTTCAACACAAAACACAAAGTGTTGCATATCTCCACATTGGTGTGTCTGAATGACATGAAACTCAGGTTGCTGCTTCCCCATGAGCCACTTAGGCTCGATGCAAAATTTTGGGTGATGACCACTAGGTGGCGCTCTTTAAATTGAAGTATTTTATATCTCCAAATCGGTTGGTCGGATTAACACCAAACTTGGTATACTTATTGTCAATGCCCTCTTGAGAATAACCCTTGAAGGTTTTATTGATCGGCCACTAGGTGGCGCTCTGGCGGCAGTTTAATTTAAAAAATGCCACTGTGCCCAGACCATAACACTTAAGGCAATGAAATTCATAGGGGTGGTATAGACTGGCCCCTGTAACGCACAAACCCTGACGGCAGCATGCCCCGACACGCGTGTACTGCGAGGGCCCGTTCAGTACTGCGCGCAGTCCTAGTTATTATTATTATTCTTCTCCCAAATGAATTGCCTTTTTGGGGGCTTTATCATATTCAAAAAGTCACCAAATTTGGAATATACATGAATCAGATTTGAAATTTACGTATTCTGGTATTCGCGGGAATGGACCTTGCAAAATGACTCAGTAGCGCCCCCTTGAAATTTTCAAAACATCCTCACAATATAGGTTTTTTTCACGTAGACACACGAAATTTGGTACATACGTGTATCATGGGAAGACACACCAAAAAGCCTCAAGAACCCATACTCGAAAACGTACAGGAAGACGGCCATCTTGGATTGATTATCGCACTTGTCATCGTTTTTGGCCATTTCCAGGTCGCATACTTTAACGAACTCCTCCTACAGATTTTATCCAATTGACTTCAAACTTGGTCAGTACCATCACAAGGCCATTGGGATCAAAAGTTGTATAAATCTTTACCGTCGGTCACACTATGTGGGCGTGGCATGGCGGCAAAATATGGCGTCTCGCCATAAAACACGAGATTTTTATAACTTCTCCATTCTTTGTCCCATCGTGTCCAAACTTCTCATGCTTCATCAGAGTCCAGCCCTTAACACTTCTACATAACAATATTTCATAAAGCCCCGCCCCTTATGCTTTATCCACGCCCCCTTTCATAAAATAGCCACGTTGCATACTTTACAAAACTCCTCCTACAGATTTCACCCAATTTACTTCAAACTTGGTCAGTACCATCACAAGGCCTTTGGAATCAAAAGTTGTATAAATATTTACCGACCGTCACACTATGTGGGCGTGGCATGGCGGCAAAATATGGCGTCTCACCATAACACACGAGACTGTATAACTTGACCATACATTGTCCAATCTGTCCCAAATTTCACACACGTGATTAGGGTCCAGCCCGGAACACACCCACATGTCAATATTGACACACAGTCATAGCGCCCCCTGATGGCTACAGGAAGTAACATGTTTTACACCTACCACAAGCACAGTGGTAGGAGACACGCAATTTGGTACGCATAGGGACTGAGCCAACAGCGCCGCGTCCGATGTGCCCTCCCCTGACGGCGCCTCCCCCGACGGCTCCACTCTGCGAGGGCCCGTTCAGTACTGCGCGCAGTCCTAGTTATTATTATTTTTATTATTCTTCTTCCCAAATGATCGCATATTTCACTGCCTGAACATAACCCAAAACTCATGAAACTTTAAATATAAGTCACACATGGTGAAAAATTTTATAATCTATTGTCATTCTGAATTTCCACCACTAGGTGGCGCTATAATAAAGGACAGTGCGTTTTGGCTAATAACTCCCACATACTTTATCGCACATTCAAAAAACTTATATCCACGCGTTCACTGAGTTGTGCTGAATCTCGTGATATAGGCCACTCCCATTTTCGCCTACCGTTTTTTTTCGCAAATTCGCGAAATGTCGCAAACCTACTTTTTCGAACTCCTCCTAGACAATTTCATCGTTTTGCACCAAACTTTGCACACAGCATCTATGGACCCTCATAACAAAAAGTTATTAAAAGAATTTTGATTACCCAAAGAATACTCAAGTTATTAAATAACAACTTCCTGCAGGTGGCGCTATTATCAACACAAGTGTTGCATATCTCCACATTGGTGTGTCTGAATGACATGAAACTCAGGTTACTACTTCCCCATGAACCCCTGAGGCTCGCTGCAAAATTTTGGCCGATTACCACTAGGTGGCGCTCTTTAAATTGAAGTATTTTATATCTCTACATCGGTTGGTCGGATTAACACCAAACTTGGTATACTTATTGTCAATGCCCTCCTGAGGATAACCTTCGAAGGTTTTATTGATCGGCCCCTAGGTGGCGCTCTGGCGGCAGTTTATTTTAATAAGTGCCACTGTGCCCAGACCATAAGACTTAAGGCAATGAAATTCATAGGGGTGGTATAGACTGGCCCCTGTAACGCACAAACCCCGAGGGCAGCATGCCCCGACACGCGTGTACTGCGAGGGCCCGTTCAGTACTGCGCGCAGTCCTAGTTTTTATTATTCTTCTTCCCAAATGATCGCATATTTCACTGCCTGAACATACCCCAAAACTCATGAAACTTTAAATATAAGTCACACATGGTGAAAAATTTTATAATCTATTGTCATCCTGAATTTCCACCACTAGGTGGCGCTATAATAAAGGAAAGTGCGTTTTGGCTAATAACTCCCACATACTTTATCGCACATTCAAAAAACTTATATCCACGCGTTCACTGAGTTGTGCTGAATCTCGTGATATAAGCCACTCCCATTTTCGCCTCCCGTTTTTTTTCGCAAATTCGCGAAATGTCGCAAACCTACTTTTTCGAACTCCTCCTAGACAATTTCATCGTTTTGCACCAAACTTTGCACACAGCATCTATGGACCCTCATGACAAAAAGTTATTAAAAGAATTTTGATTACCCAAAGAATACTCCAGTTATTTAATAATAACTTCCTGCAGGTGGCGCTATTTTCAACACAAAACACGAAATGTTGCAAATCTCCTCATTGGTGTGTCTGAATGACATGAAACTCAGGTTACTACTTCCCCATGAGGCCCTGAGGCTTGCTGCAAAATTTTGGACGATTACCACTAGGTGGCGCTCCTTAAATTGAAGTATTTTATATCTCCAAATCCGTTGGTTGGATTAACACCAAACTTGGTATACTTATTGTCAATGCCCTCCTGAGGATAACCCTTGAAGGTTTTATTGATCGGCCCCTAGTTGGCGCTCTGGCGGCAGTTTATTTTAATAAGTGCCACTGTGCCCAGATCCATAAGACTTAAGGCAATGAAATTCATAGGGGTGGTATAGACTGGCCCCTGTAACGCACAAACCCCGACGGCAGCATGCCCCGACACGCGTGTACTGCGAGGGCCCGTTCAGTACTGCGCGCAGTCCTAGTTTTTATTCTTCTTCCCAAATGATCGCATATTTCACTGCCTGAACATACCCCAAAACTCATGAAACTTTGAATATAAGTCACACCTGGCGAAAAATTTTATAATCTATTGTCATCCTGAATTTCCACCACTAGGTGGCGCTATGATAAGGGAAAGCGTGTTTAGGCTAATAACTCCCACATACTTTATCGCACATTCAAAAAACTTATATCCACGCGTTCACTGAGTTGAGCTGAATCTCGTGATATAAGCCACTCCCATTTACGCCTACCGTTTTTTTTCGCAAATTCGCGAAATGTCGCAAACCTACTTTTTCGAACTCCTCCTAGGCAATTTCATCGTTTTGCACCAAACTTTGCACACAGCATCTATGGACCCTCATGACAAAAAGTTATTAAAAGAATTTTGATTACCCAAAGAATACTCAAGTTATTAAATAACAACTTCCTGCAGGTGGCGCTATTTTCAACACAAAACACAAAGTGTTGCATATCTCCACATTGGTGTGTCTGAATGACATGAAACTCAGGTTACTACTTCCCCATGAGCCCCTGAGGCTCGCTGCAAAATTTTGGCCAGTTACCACTAGGTGGCGCTCTTTAAATTGAAGTATTTTATATCTCCACATCGGTTGGTCGGATTAACACCAAACTTGGTATACTTATTGTCAATGCCCTCCTGAGGATAACCCTTGAAGATATTATTTATCGGCCCCTAGGTGGCGCTCTGGCGGCAGTTTAATTTAATGAGTGCCACTGTGCCCAGACCATAAAACTTAAGGCAATGAAATTCATAGGGGTGGTATAGACTGGTCCCTGTAACGCACAAACCCTGACGGCAGCATGCCCCGACACGCGTGTACTGCGAGGGCCTGTTCAGTACTGCGCGCAGTCCTAGTTATTTTTATTCTTTGTCCAAAATGATCGCATATTTCACTGCCTGAACATACCCCAAAACTCATGAAACTTTAAATGTAACTCACAACTATAACTCACAACTGGCGAAAAATTTTATAATCTATTGTCATCCTGAATTTTCACCATTAGGTGGCGCTATAATAATGGAAAGTGCGTTTTGGCTAATAACTCCCACATACTTCATCGCACATTCAAAAAACGTATATCCACGCGTTCAGTGAGTTGTGCTGAATCACGTGATATAAGCCACGCCCATTTTCGCCTGGAGTTTTTTTTCGCAAATTCGCGAAATGTTGCAAACCTACTTTTTCGAACTCCTCCTGGGCAATTTCATCGTTTTGCACCAAACTTTGCACACAGCATCTATGGACCCTCATGACAAAAAGTTATTAAAAGAATTTTGATTACCCAAAGAATACTCAAGTTATTAAATAACAACTTCCTGCAGGTGGCGCTATTTTCAACACAAAACACGAAATGTTGCATATCTCCTCATTGGTGTGTCTGAAGGACATGAAACTCAGGTTACTACTTCCCCATGAGCCCCTGAGGCTCGCTGCAAAATTTTGGGCGATGACCACTAGGTGGCGCTCTTTAAATTGAAGTATTTTATATCTCCATATCGGTTGGTTGGATTAACACCAAACTTGGTATACTTATTGTCAATGCCCTCCTGAGGATAACCCTTGAAGGTTTTATTGATCGGCCCCTAGGTGGCGCTCTAACGGCAGTTTAATTTAATAAGTGCCAGTGTGCCCAGACCATAAGACTTAAGGCAATAAAATTCATAGGGGTGGTATAGACTGGTCCCTGTAACGCACAAACCCCGACGGCAGCATGCCCCGACACGCGTGTACTGCGAGGGCCAGTTCAGTACTGCGCGCAGTCCTAGTTAGGGACCGAGCACCGAGGTGCGAGGACCCTATTGAAATTGGTCCGTTTCTTATTATTATTATTCTTTTTCATAACCAATAGTAATTGCCTTTTTGGGGGCTTTATCATATTCAAAAAGTCATCAAATTTGGAATATACATAAATCTCACGTGAAATTTACGTATTCTAATTGTCGCGGGAATGGGCGTGGCAAAATGACTCAACAGCGCCCCCTTGAAAGTCAAGAAAATTCAGCCCCTCGCACAGGAATGTCGTAGAGACACGAAATTTGGTACATACATATATCATGGGAAGACGCACCAAAAAGTCTCAAGAACCCATACCCTAAAATGTACAGGAAGTCGGCCATCTTGGATCGAAAATGGCATTTCCTGCTGTTTTTGCCCATTTCCACGTCGCATACTTTAACGAACTCCTCCTACATATTTGACCCGATCACCTTCAAACTTGGTCAGTACCATCACAAGACCTTTGGGATCAAAAGTTATTGAAAGCTTTACCGACGGTCACACTATGTGGGCGTGGCATGGCGGCAAAATATGGCGTCTCGCCATAAAACACGAGATCGTTATAACTTTCCCATTCTTTGTCCTATCTGCTACAAATTTCTCATGCTTCATCACAGTCCAGCCCTTAACACTTCTACATAACAATATTTCATAAAGCCCCGCCCCTTATGCTTTATCCACGCCCCATTTTACAAAATGACCACGTTACGTATTTTACATAACTCCTCCAACAGATTTCGTACCATTGACTTCAAACTTGGTCAGTACCATAACAAGGCCTTTGGGATCAAAAGTTATTGAAAGCTTTACAGACGGTCACACTATGTGGGCGTGGCATGGCGGCAAAATATGGCGTCTCGCCATGAAACACGAGACTGTATAACTTCACCATACATTGTCTCATCTGGCCCAAATTTCACACACGTGATAAGGGTCCAGGCCGGGACATACCCACGGGTCAATAGTGACACACAGTCATAGCGCCCCCTGCTGGCTACAGGAAGTAACATGTTTTACACCTACCACAAGCACAGTGGTAGGAGACACGCAATTTGGTACGCATAGGGACTGAACCAACAGCGCCGCGTCCGATGTGCCCTCCCCTGACGGCGCCTCCCCCGATGGCTCCACTCTGCGAGGGCCCGTTCAGTACTGCGCGCAGTCCTAGTTATACTTTTTTTTCCTCAAAGTAAATTGCCTTTTTGGGGGCTTTATCATATTCAAAAACTCACCATTTTTGGAATGTACATACATCTCCGCTTAAATTTACGTATTCTTGTGGTCCCAGGAATGGGCGTGGCAAAATGACTCAACAGCGCCCCCTTGAAAGTCAAGAAAATTCAGCCCCTCGCACAGGAATGTCATATTGGCATGACATTTGGTACATACATGTATCATGGCAAGACGCACCAAAAAGTCTCAAGAACCCATACCCTAAAACGTACAGGAAGTCGGCCATCTTGGATTGAATATGGCGTTTCCTGCTGTTTTGGCCCATTTCCACGTCGCATACTTTAACGAACTCCTCCTACAGATTTTACCTGATCAACTTCAAACTTGGTCAGTAGCATCACAAGGCCTTTGGGATCAAAAGTTATTGAAAGCTTTATCGACGGTCACACTATGTGGGCGTGGCATGGCGGCAAAATATGGCGTCTCGCCATAAAACACGAGATCGTTATAATTTCCCATTCTTTGTCCCATCTGTTACAAATTTCTCATGCTTCATCACAGTCCAGCCCTTAACACTTCTACATAACAATATTTCATAAAGCCCCGCCCCTTATGCTTCATCCACGCCCCCTTTTACAAAATGACCACGTTGCGTATTTTACATAACTCCTCCAACAGATTTCGTACCATTGACTTCAAACTTGGTCAGTACCATTACAAGGCCTTTGGGATCAAAAGTTATCGAAAGCTTTACAGACGGTCACACTATGTGGCCGTGGCATGGCGGCAAAATATGGCGTCTCGCCATGAAACACGAGACTGTATAACTTCACCATACATTGTCTCATCTGGCCCAAAATTCTTACACGTGATAAGGGTCCACCTCTGAACACACCAACATGTCAATATTGACACACAGTCATAGCGCCCCCAGCTGGCAACTGGAAGTAACAACTTTAACGCCTAGCCCCAGCAGTAGGTTTGACGTAGAGACACGAAATTTGGTACACACATTAATCATGTGGAGACGCCCCAAAAAGCCTCTTGGACCCATACCTCAAACCCAACAGGAAGTCCGCCATCTTGGTTTGAATATCGCACTTGTCATCGTTTTTGGCCATTTCCAGGTGGCATACTTTAACGAACTCCTCCTACAGATTTCATCCCATGGACTTCAAACTTGGTCAGTACCATCACAAGGCCTTTGGGATCAAAACTTATTGAAAGCTTTACCGACGGTCACACTATGTGGGCGTGGCATGCCGCCAAAATATGGCATCTCGCCATAACACACGAGACTGCATAACTTGACCATACATTGTCCAATCTGTCCCAAATTTCACACACGTGATTAGGGTCCAGCCCACAACTCAGGTTACTACTTGGCCGAAGACCACTAGGTGGCGCTCTTTACATTGAAGTATTTTATATCTCCACATCGGTTGGTCGGATTAACACCAAACTTGGTATACTTATTGTCAATGCCCTCCTGAGGATAACCCTTGAAGATTTTACTGATCGGCCCTTAGGTGGCGCTGTGATCGCATATTTCACTGCCTGAACATACCCCAAAACTCATGAAACTTTAAATATAACTCACAACTGGCGAAAAATTTTATAATCTCTTGTCATCCTGAATTTTCACCACTAGGTGGCGCTATAATAATGGAAAGTGCGTTTTGGCTAATAACTCCCACATACTTCATCGCACATTCAAAAAACTTATATCCACGCGTTCACTGAGTTGTGCTGAATTTCGTGATATAAGCCACGCCCATTTTCGCCTGGAGTTTTTTTCCGCAAATTCGCGAAATGTCGCAAACCTACTTTTTCGAACTCCTCCTAGGCAATTTCATCGTTTTGCACCAAACTTTGCACAGAGCATCTATGGACCCTCATGACAAAAAGTTATTAAAAGAATTTTGATTACCCAAAGAATACTCAAGTTATTAAATAACAACTTCCTGCAGGTGGCGCTATTTTCAACACAAAACACGAAATGTTGCATATCTCCTCATTGGTGTGTCTGAATGACATGAAACTCAGGTTACTACTTCCCCATGAGGCCCTGAGGCTTGCTGCAAAATTTTGGACGATTACCACTAGGTGGCGCTCTTTAAATTGAAGTATTTTATATCTCCAAATTGGTTGGTTGGATTAACACCAAACTTGGTATACTTATTGTCAATGCCCTCCTGAGGATAACCTTTGAGGATTTCATTGATCGGCCCCTAGGTGGCGCTCTGGCACCAGTTTAATTTAATAAGTGCCACTGTGCTCAGACCATTAGACTTAAGGCAATGAAATTCATAGGGGTGGTATAGACTGGCCCCTGTAACGCACAAACCCCGACGGCAGCATGCCCCAACACGCGAGTACTGCGAGGGCCCGTTCAGTACTGCGCGCAGTCCTAGTTATTATTAGGGACCGAGCACTAACGGTGCGAGGACCCTATTGAAATTGGTCCGTTTATTATTAGGGACCGAGCACTAACGGTGCGAGGACCCTATTGAAATTGGTCCGTTTATTATTAGGGACCGAGCACTAACGGTGCGAGGACCCTATTGAAATTGGTCCGTCTATTATTAGGGACCGAGCACTAACAGTGCAAGGACCCTATTGAAATTGGTCTGTCTATTATTCTTCTTTTTCCCAAAAGTAAATCGCCTTTTTGGGGGCTTTATCATTTTCAAAAACGCACCATTTTTGGAATGTACATAGATCTCCACTGAAATTTACGCATTCTAGTGGTCGCGGGAATGGGCGTGGCAAAATGACTCAACAGCGCCCCCTTGAAAGCCAAGAAAATTCAGCCCCTCGCACAGGAATGTCGTAGAGACACGCAATTTGGTACATACATATATCATGACCAGACGCACCAAAAAGTCTCAAGAACCCATACCCTAAAACGTACAGGAAGTCGGCCATCTTGGATCGAAAATGGCGTTTCCTGCTGTTTTGGGCCATTTCCACGTCGCATACTTTAACGAACTCCTCCTACAGATTTCATCCAATTCTCTTCAAACTTGGACAGTAGCCTCACAAGGCCTTTGGAATCAAAAGTTGTATAAATCTTTACCGACGGTCACACTATGTGGGCGTGGCATGGCAGCAAAATATGGCGTCTCGCCATGAAACACAAGACATGTATAACTTGACCATACATTGTCCAATCTGTCCCAAATTTCGCACACGTGATTAGGGTCCAGCCCGTGACACACCCACGGGGCAATAGTGACATACAGTCATAGCGCCCCTGCTGGCTACAGGAAGTAACATGTTTTACACCTACCACAAGCACAGTGGTAGGAGACACGCAAATTGGTACGCATAAGGACTGAGCCCACAGTGCCGCGTACGATGTGCCCTCCCCTGACGGCGCCTCCCCCGACGGCTCCACTCTGCGAGGGCCCGTTCAGTACTGCGCGCAGTCCTAGTTAGGGACCGAGCACTAACGGTGCGAGGACCCTATTGTAATTGGTCCGTCTATTATTATTCTTATTTATCCCAAAAAGTAATCGCCTTTTTGAGGGCTTTATCATATTCAAAAACTCGCCATTTTTGGAATGTACATAAATCTTCGCTGAAATTTACGTATTCTCGTGGTCCCAGGAATGGGCGTGGCAAAATGACTCAACAGCGCCCCCTTGAAGGTCAAGAAAATTCAGCCCCTCGCACAGGAATGTTGTAGAGACACGAAATTTTCTACGTACATGTATCATGGCAAGACGCACCAAAAAGTCTCAAGAACCCATACCCTAAAATGTACAGGAAGTCGGCCATCTTGGATCGAAAATGGCGTTTCCTGCTATTTTGGGCCATTTCCACGTCGCATACTTTAACGAACTCCTCCTACAGATTTCATCCAATTCTCTTCAAACTTGGTCAGTACCATCACAAGGCCTTTGGGATCAAAAGTTGTATAAATCTTTACCGTCGGTCACACTATGTGGGCGTGGCATGGCGGCAAAATATGGCGTCTCGCCATAAAACACGAGATTGTTATAACTTCTCCATTCTTTGTCCCATCTGGTCCAAACTTCTCATGCTTCATCAGAGTCCAGCCCTTAACACTTCTATAAAACAATAATTCATAAAGCCCCGCCCCTTATTTTTTATCCACGCCCCCTTTCATAAAATGACCACGTTGCATACTTTAACGAACTCCTCCGACAGATTTCATCCGATTTACTCCAAACTTGGTCAGTACCATCACAAGGGCTTTGGGATCAAAAGTTGTATAAATCTTTACCGCCTGTCACACAATGTGGGCGTGGCATGGCGGCAAAATATGGCGTCTCGCCATAACACACCAGACTGTATAACTTGCCCGTACATTGTCCCATCTGTCCCAATTTTCTCACAGGTGATGAGGGTCCAGCCCTGAACACACCCACATGTCAATATTGACACACAGTCATAGCGCCCCCCGATGGCAACAGGAAGTAACAACTTTAACGCCTAGCCCCAGCAGTAGGTTTCACAAAGAGATACGAAATTTGGTACACACGTGCTTCATGTGGAGACGCACCAAAAAGCCTCTTGGACCCATACCTCAAACCCAACAGGAAGACCGCCATCTTGGATTGACTATCGCACTTGTCATCGTTTTTGGCCATTTCCAGGTCGCATACTTTAACGAACTCCTCCTACAGATTTTATCCAATTGACTTCAAACTTGGTCAGTACCATCACAAGGCCTTTGGGATCAAAAGTTGTATAAATCTTTACCAACCGTCACACTATGTGGGCGTGGCATGGCGGCAAAATATGGCTTCTCGCCATCTAACACCAGACTGAATAACTTGACCATACATTGTCCAATCTGTCCCAAATTTAACACACGTGATTAGGGTCCAGCCCGGGACACACCCACGGGTCAATAGTGACACACAGTCATAGCGCCCCCTGCTGGCTACAGGAAGTAACATGTTTTACACCTACCACAAGCACAGTGGTAGGAGACACGCAATTTGGTACGCATAGGGACTGAGCCAACAGCGCCGCGTCTGATGTGCCCTCCCCTGACGGCGCCTCCCCCGACGGCTCCACTCTGCGAGGGCCCGTTCAGTACTGCGCGCAGTCCTAGTTATTAGGGACCGAGCACTAACGGTGCAAGGACCCTATTGTAATTGGTCCGTTTTTTATTATTATTATTAGGGACCGAGCACTAACGGTGCGAGGACCCTATTGAAATTGGTCCGTTTATTATTATTATTTTTAGGGGGAATAAATCGCTTATTTGAGGCCTTTATCATATTCAAAAACTCGCCATATTTGGAATATACATTAATAAGATTTGAAATTTACGTATTCTGGTATTCGCAGGAATGGACCTTGCAAAATGACTCACTAGCGCCCCCTCAAAATTTTCAAAACATCCTCACAATATAGGTTTTTTTCAGGTAGACACACGAAAGTTGGTACATATGTGTATCATGGGAAGACGCACCAAAAAGCCTCAAGAACCCATACCCGAAAACGTACAGGAAGTCGGCCATCTTGGATTGAATATTGCACTTGTCATCGTTTTTCGCCATTTCCAGGTCGCATACTTTTACGAACTCCTCCTACAGATTTTATCCAATTGACTTCAAACTTGGTCAGTACCATCACAAGGCCTTTGGGATCAAAAGTTGTATAAATCTTTACAGACGGTCACACTATGTGGGCGTGGCATGGCGGCGAAATATGGTGACTCGCCATAAAACACGAGATTGTTATAACTTTCCCATTCTTTGTCCCATCTGTTCCAAACTTCTCATGCTTCATCAGAGTCCAGCCCTTAACACTTCTATATAACAATAATTCATAAAGCCCCGCCCCTTATTTTTTATCCACGCCCCCTTTCATCACATGACCACCTTGCACACTTTACATAACTCCTCCAACAGATTTCATCCCATTGACTTCAAACTTGGTCAGTAGCATCACAAGGCCTTTGGGATCAAAAGTTGTATAAAGCTTTACCGATGGTCACACTATGTGGGCGTGGCATGGCGGCAAAATATGGCGTCTCGCCATAACACACGAGACAGTATAACTTGACCATACATTGTCCAATCTGTCCCAAATTTCACACACGTGATTAGGGTCCAGCCCGGAACACACCCACGTGTCAATATTGACACACAGGCATAGCGCCCCCTGCTGGCAACAGCAAGTAACATCTTTTACGCCTAGCCCCAGCAGTAGGTTTCACGTAGAGACACGAAATTTGGTACACACGTGTTTCATGTGGAGACGCACCAAAAAGCCTCTTGGACCCATACCTCAAACCCAACAGGAAGCCCGCCATCTTGGTTTGAATATCGCACTTGTCATCGTTTTTGGCCATTTCCAGGTCACATACTTTAACGAACTCCTCCTACAGATTTCATACAATTCTCTTCAAACTTGGTCAGCACCATCACAAAGCCTTTGGGATCAAAAGCTGTATTAATCTTTACCGCCTGTCACACTATGTGGGCGTGGCTTGGCGGCAAAATATGGCGTCTCGCCATAACACACAAGACTGTATAACTTGACCATACATTGTCCAATCTGTCCCAAATTTCACAAACGTCATTAGGGTCCACCCCGGGACACACCCACGTGTCTATATTGACACACAGTCGTAGCGCCCCCTGCTGGCTACAGGAAGTAACATGTTTTACACCTACCACAAGCACAGTGGTAGGAGACACGCAATTTGGTACGCATAGGGACTGAGCCAACAGCACCGCGTCCGATGTGCCCTCCCCTGACGGCGCCTCCCCCGACGGCTCCACTCTGCGAGGGCCCGTTCAGTACTGCGCGCAGTCCTAGTTATTAGGGACCGAGCACTAACGGTGCGAGGACCCTATTGTAATTGGTCTGTTTTTTATTATTCTTTGTCTTCCGGATTATGAATCGCCTTTTTGGGGGCTTTATCATATTCAAAAACTCTCCATTTTTGGAATATATATACATCTCCGCTGAAATTTAGATATTTACATGGTCCCAGGAATGGGCGTGGCAAAATGACTCAACAGCGCCCCCTTGAAAGTCAAGAAAATTCAGCCCCTCGCACAGGAATGTCGTAGAGACACGAAATTTGGTACATACATGTATCATGGGAAGACGCACCAAAAAGTCTCAAGAACCCATACCCTAAAACGTACAGGAAGTCGGCCATTTTGACTCGAACATGGCATTTCCTGCTGTTTTTGGCCATTTCCAGGTCGCATACTTTAACGAACTCCTCCTACAGATTTCACCCGATTTACTTCAAACTTGGTCAGTAGCATCACAACGACTTTGGGATCAAAAGCTGTATAAATATTTACCAACAGTCACACTATGTGGGCGTGGCATGGCGGCAAAATATGGCGTCTCGCCATAAAACACGAGTTCATTATAACTTCTCCATTCTTTGTCCCATCTGGTCCAAACTTCTCATGCTTCATCAGAGTCCAGCCCTTAACACTTCCAAATAACAATATTTCATAAAGCCCCGCCCCTTATGCTTTATCCACGCCCCCTTTCATAAAATGACCACCTTGCATACTTTACATAACTCCTCCAACAGATTTCACACCATGGACTTCAAACTTGGTCAGTACTATCACAAGGGCTTTGGGATCAAAAGTTGTATAAATCTTCACCGCCTGTCACACTATGTGGGCGTGGCATGGCGGCAAAATATGGCGTTTCGCCATAACCCACGAGACTGTATAACTTGACCATACATTGTCTCATCTGGCCCAAAATTCTTACACGTGATAAGGGTCCACCTCTGAACACACCCACATGTCAATATTGACACACAGTCATAGCGCCCCCCGCTGGCAACAGGAAGTAACAACTTTTATGCCTAGCCCTCGCAGTAGGCTTGACGTAGAGACACGAAATTTGGTACACACATGAATCATGTGAACACGCACCAAAAAGTCTCAAGAGCCCATACCCTAAAACGTACAGGAAGTCGGCCATCTTGGATCGAAAATGGCGTTTCCTGCTGTTTTGGGCCATTTCCACGTTGCATACTTTAACGAACTCCTCCTACAGATTTCATCCAATTCTCTTCAAACTTGGTCAGTGGCATCACAAGGCCTTTGGGATCACAAGTTGTATAAATCTTTACCGTCAGTCACACTATGTGGTCGTGGCATGGCAGCAAAATATGGCGTCTCGCCATAAAACACGAGATTGTTATAACTTTTCCATTCTTTGTCCCATCTGGTCCAAACTTCTCATGCTTCATCAGAGTCCAGCCCTTAACACTTCTATATAACAATAATTCATAAAGCCCCGGCCCTTATGCTTTATCCACGCCCCCTTTCATCACATGACCACCTTGCATACTTTACATAACTCCTCCAACAGATTTCATCCCATTGACTTCAAACTTGGTCAGTAGCATCACAAAGCCTTTGGGATCAATAGTTGTATAAAGCTTTACCGACGGCCACACTATGTGGGCGTGGCATGGCGGCAAAATATGGCGTCTCGCCATAACACACGAGACTGTATAACTTGACCATACATTGTCCAATCTGTCCCAAATTTCACACACGTGATTAGGGTCCAGCCCGGAACACACCCACGTGTCAATATTGACACACAGTCATAGCGCCCCCTGCTACAGGAAGTAACATGTTTTACACCTACCACAAGCACAGTGGTAGGAGACACGCAATTTGGTACGCATAGGGACTGTGCCAACAGCGCCGCGTCCAATATGCCCTCCCCTGATGGCGCCTCCCCCGACGGCTCCACTCGGCTCGGTCCCGTTCAGTACTGCGCCCAGTCCTAGTTAGGGACCGAGCACTAACGGTGCGAGGACCCTATTGAAATTGGTCCGTTTTTTATTATTAGGGACCGAGCACTAACGGTGCGAGGACCCTATTGAAATTGGTCCGTCTATTATTATTATTTTTTTTATTATTATTACTGCCCGTTCAGTACTGCGCGCAGTCCTAGTATTATTATTATTATTAGGGACCGAGCACTAACGGTGCAAGGACCCTATTGAAATTGGTCCGTTTATTAGGGACCGAGCACTAACGGTGCGAGGACCCTATTGAAATTGAAGGAATTACTAGGGACCGAGCACTAACGGTGCGAGGACCCTATTGTAATTGGTCCGTCTATTATTAGGGACCGAGCACTAACGGTGCGAGGACCCTATTGAAATTGGTCCGTCTATTATTATTTTTTTTCTTCCTAAAAGTAAATCGCCTTTTTGGGGGCTTTATCATATTCAAAAACTCACCATTTTTGGAATATACATAAATCTCCACTGAAATTTACATATTCTAGTGGTCCCGGGAATGGGCGTGGCAAAATGACTCAACAGCGCCCCCTTGAAAGTCAAGAAAATTCAGCCCCTCGCACAGGAATGTCGTAAAGACACAAAATTTGGTACATACGTGTATCATGGCAAGACGCACCAAAAAGTCTCAAGAACCCATACCCTAAAACGTACAGGAAGTCGGCCATCTTGGATCGAAAATGGCGTTTCCTGCTGTTTTGGCCCATATCCACGCCGCATACTTTAACGAACTCCTCCTACAGATTTCACCCCATTGACTTCAAACTTGGTCAGTAGCATCATAAGGCCTTTGGGATCAAAAGTTGTATAAATCTTTACCGACAGTCACGCTATGTAGGGACCGAGCACTAACGGTGCGAGGACCCTATTGAAATTGGTCCGTCTATTATTATTTTTTTTCTTCCTAAAAGTAAATCGCCTTTTTGGGGGCTTTATCATATTCAAAAACTCACCATTTTTGGAATATACATAAATCTCCACTGAAATTTACATATTCTAGTGGTCCCGGGAATGGGCGTGGCAAAATGACTCAACAGCGCCCCCTTGAAAGTCAAGAAAATTCAGCCCCTCGCACAGGAATGTCGTAAAGACACAAAATTTGGTACATAAGTGTATCATGGCAAGACGCACCAAAAAGTCTCAAGAACCCATACCCTAAAACGTACAGGAAGTCGGCCATCTTGGATCGAAAATGGCGTTTCCTGCTGTTTTGGCCCATATCCACGCCGCATACTTTAACGAACTCCTCCTACAGATTTCACCCCATTGACTTCAAACTTGGTCAGTAGCATCATAAGGCCTTTGGGATCAAAAGTTGTATAAATCTTTACCGACAGTCACGCTATGTGGGCGTGGCATGGCGCCAAAATATGGCGTCTCACCATAAAACACGAGATCATTATAACTTTTCAATACTTTGTCCCATCTGGTCCAAAATTCTCATGCTTCATCACAGTCCAGCCCTTAACACTTCTGAATAACAATATTTTAAAAAGCCCCGCCCCTTTTGCTTTATCCACGCCCCCTTTCATAAAATGACCACGTTGCATACTTTACATAACTCCTCCAACAGATTTAATCCCATTGACTTCAAACTTGGTCAGTACCATCACAAGGCCTTTGGGATCAAAAGTTGAATAAATCGTTACCGCCTGTCACACTATGTGGGCGTGGCATGGCGGCAAAATATGGCGTTTCGCCATGAAACACAGAACTGTA
The DNA here is from genome assembly GCF_030273125.1 of Centropristis striata. Taxonomy (NCBI): domain Eukaryota; kingdom Metazoa; phylum Chordata; class Actinopteri; order Perciformes; family Serranidae; genus Centropristis; species Centropristis striata. The sequence goes on along the minus strand of NC_081533.1, from coordinate 1,248,195 downwards.
TAACTTCACCATACATTGTCTCAACTGTCCCAAATTTCACACACGTGATGAGGGTCCACCTCTGAACACACCCACATGTCAATATTGACACACAGTCATAGCGCCCCCCTTGGCAACAGGAAGTAACAACTTTAACGCCTAGCCCCAGCAGTAGGTTTCATGTAGAGATACGAAATTTGGTACACACGTGCTGCATGTAGAGACGCACCAAAAAGCCTCTTGGACCCATACCTCAAACCCAACAGGAAGTCCGCCATCTTGGTTTGAATATCGCACTTGTCATCGTTTTTGGCCATTTCCAGGTCGCATACTTTAACGAACTCCTCCTACAGATTTCATCCAATTCTCTTCAAACTTGGTCAGTAGCCTCACAAAGCCTTTGGGATCAAAAGTTGTATAAATCTTTACCGCCGCTCACACTATGTGGGCGTGGCATGGCGCCAAAATATGGCGTCTCCCCATAAAACACGAGATTGTTATAACTTCTCCATTCTTTGTCCCATCTGCTCCAAACTTCTGATGCTTCATCAGAGTCCAGCCCTTAACACTTCCACATAACAATATTTCATAAAGCCCCGCCCCATATGCTTTATCCACGCCCCCTTTCATAAAATGACCACGTTGCATACTTTACATAACTCCTCAGACAGATTTCACCCCATGGACTTCAAACTTGGTCAGTACCATCACAAGGCCTTAGGGATCAAACGTTGTATGAATCTTTACCGACGGTCACACTATGTGGGCGTGGTATGGCGGCAAATTATGGCGTCTCGCCATCTAACACCAGACTGAATAACTTCACCATACATTGTCCAATCTGTCCCAAATTTCACAAACGTGATTAGGGTCCAGCCCGGGACACACCCACGGGTCAATAGTGACACACAGTCATAGCGCCCCCTGCTGGCTACAGGAAGTAACATGTTTTACACCTACCACAAGCACAGTGGTAGGAGACACGCAATTTGGTACGCATAGGGACTGAGCCAACAGCGCCGCGTCCGACGTGCCCTCCCCTGACGGTGCCTCCCCCGACGGCTCCACTTTGCGAGGGCCCGTTCAGTACTGCGCGCAGTCCTAGTTAGGGACCGAGCACTAACGGTGCGAGGACCCTATTGAAATTGGTCCGTCTATTCTTATTATTATTTTTCCGGGTAATCAATCGCCTTTTTGGGGGCTTTATCATATTCAAAAACTCCTAATTTTTGGAATAGACGTCAATCTCCCGTGAAATTTTCGTATTCTGGTATTCGCGGGAATGGGCGTGGCAAAATGACTCAACAGCGCCCCCTTGAAAGTCAAGAAAATTCAGCCCCTTGCACAGGCATGTCGTATCAGCATGAAATTTGGTACATACATGTATCATGGCAAGACGCACCAAAAAGTCTCAAGAACTCATACCCTAAAACGTACAGGAAGTCGGCCATCTTGGATCGAAAATGGCATTTCCTGCTGTTTTGGCCCATTTCCACCATGCATACTTTAACAAACTTGTACTACAGATTTCACCCGATCGACTTCAAATTTGGTCAGTACCATCACAAGGCCTTTGGGATCAAAAGTTGTATAAAGCTTCACCGACGGTCACACTATGTGGGCGTGGCATGGCGGCAAAATATGGCGTCTCGCCATAAAACACGAGATCATCATAACTTTCCCTTTCTTTGTCCAATCTGCTCCAAACTTCTAATGCTTCATCAGAGTCCAGCCCTTAACACTTCTAAATGACAAAATTTCATAAATCCCCGCCCCTTATGCTATATCCACGCCCCCTTTCATCACATGACCACCTTGCATACTTTACATAACTCCTCCAACAGATTTCATCCCATTGACTTCAAACTTGGTCAGTAGCATCACAAGGCCATTGGGATCAAAAGTTGTATACATTTTTACCGACGGTCACACTATGTGGGCGTGGCATGGCGGCAAAATATGGCGTCTCGCCATAACACACGAGACTGTATAATTTCACCATACATTGTCTCATCTGGCCCAAAATTCTTACACGTGATAAGGGTCCACCTCTGAATACACCCACATGTCAATATTGACACACAGTCATAGCGCCCCCCGCTGGCAACAGGAAGTAACAACTTTTATGCCTAGCCCTCGCAGGAGGCTTCACGTAGAGACACGAAATTTGGTACACACATGAATCATGTGAAGACACACCAAAAAGCCTCTTGGACCCATACCCGAAAACATACAGGAAGTCGGCCATCTTGGATTGAATATCGCACTTGTCATCGTTTTTGCCCATTTCCAGCTCGCATACTTTAACAAACTCCTCCAACAAATTTTATCCAATTGACTTCAAACTTGGTCAGTACCATCATGAGGCCTTTGGGATCAAAAGTTGTATAAATCTTTACCGACAGTCACACTATGTGGGCGTGGCATGGCGCCAAAATATGGCGTCTCGCCATGAAACACGAGGCTGTATAACTTGACCATACATTGTCCAATCTGTCCCAAATTTCTCACACATGATGAGGGGCCAGCCCTGGACACACCCACATGTCAATATTGACACACAGTCATAGCGCCCCCTGCTGGCTACAGCAAGTATTATGTTTTACACCTACCCCGAGCACAGTGGTAGGAGACACGCCATTTGGGACGCATAGGGACTGAGCCCACATTGCCACGCCCGATGTGGCCTCCCCCGACGTGCCCTCCCCCGACGTGCCCTCCTCCGACGGCTCCACTCTGCGAGGGCCCGTTCAGTACTGCTTGCAGTCCTAGTTAGGGACCGAGCACTAACGGTGCGAGGACCCTATTGTAATTGGTCCGTTTTTAGGGACCGAGCACTAACGGTGCAAGGACCCTATTGTAATTGATCCGTTTTTTATTAGGGACCGAGCACTAACGGTGCGAGGACCCTATTGTAATTGGTCTGTTTTTTATTATTATTCTTTGTCTTCCGGATTATGAATCGCCTTTTTGGGGGCTTTATCATATTCAAAAACTCGCCATTTTTGGAATATACATAAATCTCCGCTGAAATTTAGATATTCTAGTGGTCCCAGGAATGGGCGTGGCAAAATGACTCAACAGCGCCCCCTTGAAAGTCAAGAAAATTCAGCCCCTCGCACAGGAATGTCGTAGAGACACGAAATTTGGTACATACATGTATCATGGGAAGACGCACCAAAAAGTCTCAAGAACCCATACCCGAAAACGTACAGGAAGTTGGCCATTTTGACTCGAACATGGCGTTTCCTGCTGTTTTTGGCCATTTCCACGTCGCATACTTTAACGAACTCCTCCTACAGATTTCACCCGATTTACTTCAAACTTGGTCAGTACCATCACAAGGCCTTTGGGATCAAACGTTGTATAAATCTTTACCGACGGTCACACTATGTGGGCGTGGCATGGCGGCAAAATATGGCGTCTCCCCATAACACACGAGACTGTATAACTTGACAATACATTGTCCAATCTGTCCCAAATTTCACACACGTGATTAGAGTCCAGTCCTGAACACACCCACGTGTCCATTTTCACAGACAGTCATAGCGCCCCCTGCTGGCTACAGGAAGTAACATGTTTTACACCTACCACAAGCACAGTGGTAGGAGACACGCAATTTGGTACGCATAGGGAGTGAGCCAAAAGCGCCGCGTCCTATGTGCCCTCCCCTGATGGCGCCTCCCCCGACGGCTCCACTCTGCGAGGGCCCGTTCAGTACTGCGCGCAGTCCTAGTTATTAGGGACCGAGCACTAACGGTGCAAGGACCCTATTGAAATTGGTCTGTTTTTTATTAGGGACCGAGCACTAACAGTGCGAGGACCCTATTGAAATTGGTCCGTTTATTATTATTATTATTATTTTTAGGGGGAGTAAATCGCTTATTTGAGGCCTTTATCATATTCAAAAACTCACCAAATTTGGAATATACATAAATCAGATTTGAAATTTACGTATTCTGGTATTCGCGGGAATGGACCTTGCAAAATGACTCACTAGCGCCCCCTCAAAATTTTCAAAACATCCTCACAATATAGGTTTTTTTCACGTAGACACACGAAAGTTGGTACATATGTGTATCATGGGGAGACGCACCAAAAAGCCTCAAGAACCCATACCCGAAAACGTACAGGAAGTCGGCCATCTTGGATTGAATATTGCACTTGTCATCGTTTTTCGCCATTTCCAGGTCGCAAACTTTTACGAACTCCTCCTACAGATTTTATCCAATTGACTTCAAACTTGGTCAGTACCATCACAACGACTTTGGGATCAAAAGTTGTATAAAGCTTTACCGAGGGTCACACTATGTGGGCGTGGCATGGCGGCAAAATATGGCGTCTCGCCATAAAACACGAGATTGTTATAACTTCTCCATTCTTTGTCCCATCTGGTCCAAACTTCTAGTGCTACATCAGAGTCCAGCCCTTAACACTTCTAAATAACAATATTTCATAAAGCCCCGCCCCTTATGCTTAATCCACGCCCCCTTTCATAAAATGACCACGTCGCATACTTTAACGAACTCCTCCTACAGATTTTATCCAATTGACTTCAAACTTGGTCAGTACCATCACAACGACTTTGGGATCAAAAGTTGTATAAAGCTTTACCGCCTGTCACACAATGTGGGCGTGGCATGGCGGCAAAATATGGCGTCTCGTCATAACACACCAGACAGTATAACTTGCCCGTACATTGTCCCATCTGTCCCAATTTTCTCACAGGTGATGAGGGTCCAGCCCTGAACACACCCACATGTAAATATTGACACACAGTCATAGCGCCCCCCGATGGCAACAGGAAGTAACAACTTTAACGCCTAGCCCCAGCAGTAGGTTTCACGTAGAGATACGAAATTTGGTACACACGTGCTTCATGTGGAGACGCACCAAAAAGCCTCTTGGACCCATACCTCAAACCCAACAGGAAGTTCGCCATCTTGGATTGACTATCGCACTTGTCATCGTTTTTGGCCATTTCCAGGTCACATACTTTAACGAACTCCTCCTACAGATTTTATCCAATTGACTCCAAACTTGGTCAGCACCATCACAAGGCTTTGGGGATGAAATGTTGTATAAATCTTTCCCGACGGTCACACTATGTGGGCGTGGCATGGCGGCAAAATATGGCGTCTCGCCATAAAACATCAGACTGTATAACTTGACCATACATTGTCCAATCTGTCCCAAATTTCACACACGTGATTAGGGTCCAGCCCTGAACAAACCCACGTGTCAATATTGACACACAGTCATAGCGCCCCCTGCTGGCAACAGCAAGTAACATGTTTTACACCTACCACAAGCACAGTTTGGGACACGCAATTTGGTATGCATAGGGACTGAGCCCACAGCGCTGGGTCCGACGTGCCCTCCCCCGACGTGCACTCCCCCGACGGCTCCACTCTGCGAGGGCCCGTTCAGTACTGCGCTTAGTCCTAGTTATTATTATTATTTTTAGGGGGAGTAAATCGCTTATTTGAGGCCTTTATCATATTCAAAAACTCACCAAATTTGGAATATACATAAATCAGATTTGAAATTTACGTATTCTGGTATTCGCGGGAATGGACCTTGCAAAATGACTCACTAGCGCCCCCTCAAAATTTTCAAAACATCCTCACAATATAGGTTTTTTTCACGTAGACACACGAAAGTTGGTACATATGTGTATCATGGGAAGACGCACCAAAAAGCCTCAAGAACCCATACCCGAAAACGTACAGGAAGTCGGCCATCTTGGATTGCATATTGCACTTGTCATCGTTTTTCGCCATTTCCAGGTCGCAAACTTTTACGAACTCCTCCTACAGATTTTATCCAATTGACTTCAAACTTGGTCAGTACCATCACAACGACTTTGGGATCAAAAGTTGTATAAAGCTTTACCGACGGTCACACTATGTGGGCGTGGCATGGCGGCAAAATATGGCGTCTCGCCATAAAACACAAGATTGTTATAACTTCTCCATTCTTTGTCCCATCTGGTCCAAACTTCTAGTGCTTCATCAGAGTCCAGCCCTTAACACTTCTAGATAACAATATTTCATAAAGCCCCGCCCCTTATGCTTAATCCACGCCCCCTTTCATAAGGTGACCACGTTGCATACTTTACATAACTCCTCTAACAGATTTCACCCCATGGACTCCAAACTTGGTCACCACCATCACAAGGCCTTTGGGATCAAAAGTTGTATAAATCTTTACCGCCTGTCACACTATGTGGGCATGGCATGGCGGCAAAATATGGCATCTCGCCATCTAACACCAGACTGAATAACTTGACCATACATTGTCCAATCTGTCCCAAATTTAACACACGTGATTAGGGTCCAGACCGGGACACACCCACGGGTCAATAGTGACACACAGTCATAGCGCCCCCTGCTGGCTACAGGAAGTAACATGTTTTACACCTACCACAAGCACAGTGGTAGGAGACACGCAATTTGGTACGCATCTGGACTGAGCCAACAGCGCCGCGTCCGACGTGCCCTCCCCTGACAGCGCCTCCCCCGACGGCTCCACTCTGCGAGGGCCCGTTCAGTACTGCGCGCAGTCCTAGTTATTATTATTCTTCTCCCAAATGAATTGCCTTTTTGGGGGCTTTATCATATTCAAAAACTCCCCATATTTGGAATATACATAAATCAGATTTGAAATTTACGTATTCTGGTATTCGCGGGAATGGACCTTGCAAAATGACTCACTAGCGCCCCCTCAAAATTTTCAAAACATCCTCACAATATAGGTTTTTTTCAGGTAGACACACGAAAGTTGGTACATATGTGTATCATGGGAAGACGCACCAAAAAGCCTCAAGAACCCATACCCGAAAACGTACAGGAAGTCGGCCATCTTGGATCGAAAATGGCGTTTCCTGCTGTTTTGGCCCATTTCCACCATGCATACTTTAACGAACTCGTACTACAGATTTCACCCGATCGACTTCACACTTGGTCAGTACCATCACAAGGCCTTTGGGATCAAAAGTTGTATAAAGCTTTACCGACGGTCACACTATGTGGGCGTGGCATGGCGGCAAAATATGGCGTCTCGCCATAAAACACGAGATCATCATAACTTTCCCTTTCTTTGTCCAATCTGCTCCAAACTTCTAATGCTTCATCAGAGTCCAGCCCTTAACACTTCTAAATGACAAAATTTCATAAAGCCCCGCCCCTTATGCTATATCCACGCCCCCTTTCATCACATGACCACCTTGCATACTTTACATAACTCCTCCAACAGATTTCATCCCATTGACTTCAAACTTGGTCAGTAGCATCACAAGGCCATTGGGATCAAAAGTTGTATAAATTTTTACCGACGGTCACACTATGTGGGCGTGGCATGGCAGCAAAATATGGCATCTCGCCATAACACACGAGACTGTATAACTTCACCATACATTGTCTGATCTGGCCCAAAATTCTTGCACGTGATTAGGGTCCAGCCCTGAACACACCCACATGTCAATATTGACACACAGTCATAGTGCCCCCCGCTGGCAACAGGAAGTAACAACTTTTATGCCTAGCCCTCGCAGTAGGCTTCACGTAGAGACACGAAATTTGGTACACACATGAATCATGTGAAGACACACCAAAAAGCCTCTTGGACCCATACCCGAAAACATACAGGAAGTCGGCCATCTTGGATTGAATATCGCACTTGTCATCGTTTTTGCCCATTTCCAGCTCGCATACTTTAACAAACTCCTCCTACAAATTTTATCCAATTGACTTCAAACTTGGTCAGTACCATCACGAGGCCTTTGGGATCAAAAGTTGTATAAATCTTTACCGACAGTCACACTATGTGGGCGTGGCATGGCGCCAAAATATGGCGTCTCGCCATGAAACACGAGACTGTATAACTTGACCATACATTGTCCAATCTGTCCCAAATTTCTCACACATGATGAGGGGCCAGCCCTGGACACACCCACATGTCAATATTGACACACAGTCATTGCGCCCCCTGCTGGCTACAGCAAGTATTATGTTTTACACCTATCCCGAGCACATAGTAGGAGACACGCCATTTGGGACGCATAGGGACTGAGCCCACATTGCCGCGCCCGATGTGGCCTCCCCCCACGTGCCCTACCCCGACGTGCCGTCCTCCGACGGCTCCACTCTGCGAGGGCCCGTTCAGTACTGCTTGCAGTCCTAGTTATTATTATTATTCTTCTCCCAAATGAATTGCCTTTTTGGGGGCTTTATCATATTCAAAAAGTCACCAAATTTGGAATATACATAAATCAGATTTGAAATTTACGTATTCTGGTATTCGCGGGAATGGACCTTGCAAAATGACTCACTAGCGCCCCCTTGAAATTTTCAAAACATCCTCACAATATAGGTTTTTTTCACGTAGACACACGAAATTTGGTACATACGTGTATCATGGGAAGACGCACCAAAAAGCCTCAAGAACCCATACTCGAAAACGTACAGGAAGACGGCCATCTTGGATTGAATATCGCACTTGTCATCGTTTTTGGCCATTTCCAGGTCGCATACTTTAACGAACTCCTCCTACAGATTTTATCCAATTGACTTCAAACTTGGTCAGTACCATCACAAGGCCTTTGGGATCAAAAGTTGTATAAAGCTTTACCGACGGTCACACTATGTGGGCGTGGCATGGCGGCAAAATATGGCGTCTCGCCATAAAACATGAGATTGTTATAACTTCTCCATTCTTTGTCCCATCTGGTCCAAACTTCTCATGTTTCATCAGAGTCCAGCCCTTAACACTTCTACATAACAATCTTTCAGAAAGCCCCGCCCCTTATGCTTTATCCACGCCCCCTTTCATAAAATGACCACGTTGCATACTTTACATAACTCCTCAGACAGATTTCACCCCATGGACTTCAAACTTGGTCAGTACCATCACAAGGCCTTAGGGATCAAACGTTGTATAAATCTTTACCGACGGTCACACTATGTGGGCGTGGCATGGCGGCAAAATATGGCGTCTCGCCATAACACACAAGACTGTATAACTTGCCCATAAATTGTCCAATCTGTCCCAAATTTCACACACGTGATTAGGGTCCAGCCCAGGACACACCCACGTGTCAGTCGTGACACACAGTCATAGCGCCCCCTGCTGGCTACAGGAAGTAACATGTCTTACACCTACCACAAGCACAGTGGTAGGAGACACGCAATTCGGTACGCATAGGGACTGAGCCAACAGCGCCGCGTCTGATGTGCCCTCCCCTGATGGCGCCTCCCCCGACGGCTCCACTCTGCGAGGGCCCGTTCAGTACTGCGCGCAGTCCTAGTTGTTATTATTATTTCGACAAATGAATTGCCTTTTTGGGGGCTTTATCATATTCAAAAACTCACCAAATTTGGAATATACATAAATCAGATTTGAAATTTACGTATTCTGGTATTCGCGGGAATGGACCTTGCAAAATGACTCACTAGCGCCCCCTTGAAATTTTCAAAACATCCTCACAATATAGGTTTTTTTCACGTAGACACACGAAAGTTGGTACATATGTGTATCATGGGAAGACGCACCAAAAAGCCTCAAGAACCCATACTCGAAAACGTACAGGAAGTCAGCCATCTTGGATTGAATATTGCACATGTCATCGTTTTTGGCCATTTCCAGGTCGCATACTTTTACGAACTCCTCCTACAGATTTCACCCGATCGACTTCACATTTGGTCAGTACCATCACAAGGCCTTTCGGATCAAAAGTTGTATAAAGCTTTACCGCCGGTCACACTATGTGGGCGTGGCATGGCGGCAAAAAATGGCGTCTCGCCATAAAACACGAGATTGTTATAACTTCCCCATTCTTTGTCCCATCTGGTCCAAACTTCTCATGCTTCATCATAGTCCAGCCCTTAACACTTCTACATAACAATATTTCATAAAGCCCCGCCCCTTATGCTTAATCCACGCCCCCTTTCATAAAATGACCACGTTGCATACTTTAACAAACTCCTCCGACAGATTTCACCCCATGGACTTCAAACTTGGTCAGTACCATCACAAGGCCTTAGGGATCAAACGTTGTATAAATCTTTACCGACGGTCACACTATGTGGGCGTGGCATGGCGGCAAAATATGGCGTCTCGCCATAACACACGAGACTGTATAACTTGACCATACATTGTCCAATCTGTCCCAAATTTCACACACGTGATTAGAGTCCAGCCCTGAACACACCCACGTGTCCATTTTCACAGACAGTCATAGCGCCCCCTGCTGGCTACAGGAAGTAACATGTTTTACACCTACCACAAGCACAGTGGTAGGAGACACGCAATTTGGTACGCATAGGGACTGAGCCAAAAGCGCCACATCCTATGTGCCCTCCCCTGATGGCGCCTCCCCCGACGGCTCCACTCTGCGAGGGCCCGTTCAGTACTGCGCGCAGTCCTAGTTAGGGACCGAGCACTAACGGTGCAAGGACCCTATTGAAATTGGTCCGTTTTTTATTATACTTTTTCTTCCGAAAAATGAATCGCCTTTTTGGGGGCTTTATCATATTCAAAAACTCCCCATTTTTGGAATATACATAAATCTCCACTGAAATTTACATATTCTAGTGGTCGTGGGAATGGGCGTGGCAAAATGACTCAACAGCGCCCCCTTGAAAGTCAAGAAAATTCAGCCCCTCGCACAGGAATGTCATAGAGACACGAAATTTGGTAGATAAATGTAACATGGGAAGACGCACCAAAAAGTCTCAAGAACCCATACCCTAAAACGTACAGGAAGTCGGCCATCTTGGATCGAAAATGGCGTTTCCTGCTGTTTTTGCCCATTTCCATGCTGCATACTTTAACGAACTCCTCCTACAGATTTCATCCAATTCTCTTCAAACTTGGTCAGTAGCCTCACAAGGCCTTTGGGATCAAAAGTTGTATAAATCTTTACCGCCGCTCAGACTATGTGGGCGTGGCATGGCGGCAAATTATGACGTCTTGCCATAAAACATCAGATTGTTATAAGTTTCCCATTCTTTGTCTGATCTGATCCAAACTTCTCATGCTTCATCAGAGTCCAGCCCTTAACACTTCTACATAACAATATTTCATAAAGCCCCGCCCCTTATGCTTAATCCACGCCCCCTTTCATAAAATTACCACGTTGCACACTTTAACAAACTCCTCCGACAGATTTCACCCCATGGACTTCAAACTTGCTCAGTACCATCACAAGGGCTTTGGGATCAAAAGTTGTATAAATCTTTATCGCTTGTCATACTATGTGGGCGTGGCATGGCGGCAAAATATGGCGTCTCGCCATAACACACGAGACTGTATAACTTGACCATACATTGTCCAATCTGTCCCAAATTTCACACACGTGATTAGGGTCCAGCCCGGGACACACCCACGTGTCAATATTGACACACAGTCATAGCGCCACCTGCTGGCAACAGCAAGTAACTTGTTTTATACTTAGCCCTTGCAGTAGGTTTCACGTAGAGACACGAAATTTGGCACACACATGAATCATGGGAAGACGCACCAAAAAGCCTCAAGAACCCATACCCGAAAACGTACGGGAAGTCGGCCATCTTGGATTGAATATCGCACTTGTCATTGTTTTGGGCCATTTCCAGGTCACATACTTTAACGAACTCCTCCTACATATTTTATCCAATTGACTTCAAACTTGGTCAATACCATCACAAGGCCTTTGGGATCAAAAGTTGTATAAATCTTTACCGACAGTCACTCTATGTGGGCGTGGCATGGCGGCAAAATATGACATCTCGCCATCTAACACCAGACTGAATAACTTGACCATACATTGTCCAATCTGTCCCAAATTTAACACACGTGATAAGGGTCCAGCCCGGGACACACCCACAGGTCAATAGTGACACACAGTGATAGCGCCCCCTGCTGGCTACAGGAAGTAACATGTTTTACACCTACCACAAGCACAGTGGTAGGAGACACGCAATTTGGTACGCATAGGCACTTAACCAACAGTGCCACGTCCGACGTGCCCTCCCCTGACGGCGCCTCCCCCGACGGCTCCACTTTGCGAGGGCCCGTTCAGTACTGCGCGCAGTCCTAGTTATTATTATTATTCTTCTCCCAAATGAATTGCCTTTTTGGGGGCTTTATCATATTCAAAAAGTCACCAAATTTGGAATATACATGAATCAGATTTGAAATTTACGTATTCTGGTATTCGCGGGAATGGACCTTGCAAAATGACTCAGTAGCGCCCCCTTGAAATTTTCAAAACATCCTCACAATATAGGTTTTTTTCACGTAGACACATGAAATTTGGTACATACGTGTATCATGGGAAGACGCACCAAAAAGCCTCAAGAACCCATACTCGAAAGCGTACAGGAAGTCGGCCATCTTGGATTGAATATTGCACTTGTCATCGTTTTTCGCCATTTCCAGGTCGCATACTTTAACGAACTCCTCGTACAGATTTTATCCAATTGACTTCAAACTTGGTCAGTACCATCAAAAGGCCTTTGGGATCAAAAATTGTATAAATCTTTACCGTCGGTCACACTATGTGGGCGTGGCATGGCGGCAAAATATGGCGTCTCGCCATAAAACACGAGATTGTTATAACTTTCCCATTCTATGTCCCATCGGGTCCAAACTTCTCATGCTTCATCAGAGTCCAGCCCTTAACACTTCTACATAACAACATTTCATAAAGCCCCGCCCCTTATGCTTTATCCCCGCCCCCTTTCATAAAATCACCACGTTGCATACTTTACATAACTCCTCAGACAGATTTCACCCCATGGACTTCAAACTTGGTCAGTACAATCACAAGGCCTTAGGGATCAAAAGTTGTGTAAATCTTACCCGACGGTCACACTACGTGGGCGTGGCATGGCATCAAAATATGGCGTCTCGCCATAACACACAAGACTGTATAACTTGCCCATAAATTGTCCAATCTGTCCCAAATTTCACACACGTGATTAGGGTCCAGCCCAGGACACACCCACGTGTCAATCGTGACACACAGTCATAGCGCCCCCTGCTGGCTACAGGAAGTAACATGTCTTACACCTACCACAAGCACAGTGGTAGGAGACACGCAATTCGGTACGCATAGGGACTGAGCCAACAGCGCCGCGTCTGATGTGCCCTCCCCTGATGGCGCCTCCCCCGACGGCTCCACTCTGCGAGGGCCCGTTCAGTACTGCGCGCAGTCCTAGTTAGGGACCGAGCACTAACGGTGCAAGGACCCTATTGAAATTGAAGGAATTATTAGGGACCGAGCACTAACGGTGCGAGGACCCTATTGAAATTGGTCCGTTTATTAGGGACCGAGCACTAACGGTGCAAGGACCCTATTGAAATTGGTCTGTTTTTTATTATTATTATTCTTCTCCCAAATGAATTGCCTTTTTGGGGGCTTTATCATATTCAAAAACTCCCCATATTTGGAATATACATAAATCAGATTTGAAATTTACGTATTCTGGTATTCGCGGGAATGGACCTTGCAAAATGACTCACTAGCGCCCCCTCAAAATTTTCAAAACATCCTCACAATATAGGTTTTTTTCAGGTGGACACACGAAAGTTGGTACATATGTGTATCATGGGAAGACGCACCAAAAAGCCTCAAGAACCCATACCCGAAAACGTACAGGAAGTCGGCCATCTTGGATTGAATATTGCACTTGTCATCGTTTTTCGCCATTTCCAGGTCGCATACTTTTACGAACTCCTCCTACAGATTTAATCCAATTGACTTCAAACTTGCTCAGTACCATCACAACGACTTTGGGATCAAAAGTTGTATAAAACTTTACCGACGGTCACACTACGTGGGCGTGGCATGGCCGCAAAATATGGCGTCTCGCCATAAAACATCAGATCCTTATAACTACTCCATTCTTTGTCTGATCTGGTCCAAACTTCTCATGCTTCATAAGAGTCCAGCCCTTAACACTTCTACATAACAATATTTCATAAAGCCCCGCCCCTTATGCTTTATCCACGCCCCCTTTCATAAAATGACCACGTTGCATACTTTACATAACTCCTCAGACAGATTTCACCCCATGGACTTCAAACTTGGTCAGTACCATCACAAGGGCTTTGGGATCAAAAGTTATATAAATCTTTACCGCCTGTCACACTATGTGGGCGTGGCATGGCGGCAAAATATGGCGTCTCGCCATAACACACGAGACTGTATAACTTGACCATACATTGTCCAATCTGTCCCAAATTTCACACACGTGATTAGAGTCCAGCCCTGAACACACCCACGTGTCCATTTTCACAGACAGTCATAGCGCCCCCTGCTGGCTACAGGAAGTAACATGTTTTACACCTACCACAAGCACAGTGGTAGGAGACACGCCATTTAGTACGCATAGGGACTGAGCCTATAGCGCCTCCCCCGACGGCGCCTCCCCCGACGGCTCCAATCTGCGAGGGCCCGTTCAGTACTGCGCGCAGTCCTAGTTATTATTATTTTTAGGGGGAATAAATCGCTTATTTGAGGCCTTTATCATATTCAAAAACTCGCCATATTTGGAATATACATTAATAAGATTTGAAATTTACGTATTCTGGTATTCGCGGGAATGGACCTTGCAAAATGACTCACTAGCGCCCCCTCAAAATTTTCAAAACATCCTCACAATATAGGTTTTTTTCACGTAGACACACGAAAGTTGGTACATATGTGTATCATGGGAAGACGCACCAAAAAGCCTCAAGAACCCATACCCGAAAACGTACAGGAAGTCGGCCATCTTGGATTGAATATTGCACTTGTCATCGTTTTTCGCCATTTCCAGGTCGCATACTTTTACGAACTCCTCCTACAGATTTTATCCAATTGACTTCAAACTTGGTCAGTACCATCACAAGGCCTTTGGGATCAAAAGTTGTATAAATCTTTACAGACGGTCACACTATGTGGGCGTGGCATGGCGGCAAAATATGGTGACTCGCCATAAAACACGAGATTGTTATAACTTTCCCATTCTTTGTCCCATCTGTTTCAAACTTCTCATGCTTCATCAGAGTCCAGCCCTTAACACTTCTATATAACAATAATTTTGCACGATGACCACTAGGTGGCGCTCTTTAAATTGAAGTATTTTATATCTCCACATCGGTTCGTCGGATTAACACGAAACTTGGTATACTTATTGTCAAAGCCGTCCTGAGGATAACCCTTGAAGATTTTATTGATCGGCCCCTAGGTGGCGCTCTGGCGGCAGTTTAATTTAATAAGTTCCACTGTGCCCAGACCACAAGACTTAAGGCAATGAAATTCATAGGGGTGGTATAGACTGGCCCCTGTAACGCACAAACCCCGACGGCTGCATGCCCCGACACGCGTGTACTGCAAGGGCCCGTTCAGTACTGCGCGTAGTCCTAGTTAGGGACCGAGCACTAACGGTGCAAGGACCCTATTGTAATTGGTCCGTTTTTTATTAGGGACCGAGCACTAACGGTGCGAGGACCCTATTGAAATTGGTCCGTTTTTTATTATTAGGGACCGAGCACTAACGGTGCAAGGACCCTATTGTAATTAGGGACCGAGCACTAACGGTGCAAGGACCCTATTGAAATTGGTCCGTTTTTAGGGACCGAGCACTAACGGTGCAAGGACCCTATTGTAATTGATCCGTTTTTTATTATTATTCTTCTCCCAAATGAATTGCCTTTTTGGGGGCTTTATCATATTCAAAAAGTCACCAAATTTGGAATATACATAAATCAGATTTGAAATTTACGTATTCTGGTATTCGCGGGAATGGACCTTGCAAAATGACTCAGTAGCGCCCCCTTGAAATTTTCAAAACATCCTCACAATATAGGTTTTTTTCACGTAGACACACGAAATTTGGTACATACGTGTATCATGGGAAGACACACCAAAAAGCCTCAAGAACCCATACTCGAAAACGTACAGGAAGACGGCCATCTTGGATTGAATATCGCACTTGTCATCGTTTTTTGCCATTTCCAGGTCGCATACTTTAACGAACTCCTCCTACAGATTTTATCCAATTGACTTCAAACTTGGTCAGTACCATCACAAGGCCTTTGGGATCAAAAGTTGTATAAATCTTTACCGTCGGTCACACTATGTGGGCGTGGCATGGCGGCAAAATATGGCGTCTCGCCATAAAACACGAGATTGTTATAACTTCTCCATTCTTTGTCCCATCTGGTCCAAACTTCTCATGCTTCATCAGAGCCCAGCCCTTAACACTTCTACATAACAATATTTCATAAAGCCCCGCCCCTTATGCTTTATCCACGCCCCCTTTCATAAAATGACCACGTTGCATACTTTACATAACTCCTCAGACAGATTTCACCCCATGGACTTCAAACTTGGTCAGTAGCATCACAAGGCCTTAGGGATCAAACGTTGTATAAATCTTTACCGACGGTCACACTATGTGGGCGTGGCATGGCGCCAAAATATGGCGTCTCGCCATAACACACGAGACTGTATAACTTGACCATACATTGTCCAATCTGTCCCAAATTTCACACACGTGATTAGAGTCCAGCCCTGAACACACCCACGTGTCCATTTTCACAGACAGTCATAGCGCCCCCTGCTGGCTACAGGAAGTAACATGTTTTACACCTACCACAAGCACAGTGGTAGGAGACACGCAATTTGGTACGCATAGGGACTGAGCCAAAAGCGCCGCGTCCTATGTGCCCTCCCCTGATGGTGCCTCCCCCGACGGCTCCACTCTGCGAGGGCCCGTTCAGTACTGCGCGCAGTCCTAGTTTATTATTATTATTCTTCTCCCAAATGAATTGCCTTTTTGGGGGCTTTATCATATTCAAAAACTCACCAAATTTGGAATATACATAAATCAGATTTGAAATTTACGTATTCTGGTATTCGCGGGAATGGACCTTGCAAAATGACTCACTAGCGCCCCCTCAAAATTTTCAAAACATCCTCACAATATAGGTTTTTTTCACGTAGACACACGAAAGTTGGTACATATGTGTATCATGGGAAGACGCACCAAAAAGCCTCAAGAACCCATACCCGAAAACGTACAGGAAGTCGGCCATCTTGGATTGAATATTGCACTTGTCATCGTTTTTCGCCATTTCCAGGTCGCACACTTTAACGAACTCCTCCTACAGATTTTATCCAATTGACTTCAAACTTGGTCAGTACCATCACAAGGCCTTTGGGATCAAAAGTTGTATAAAGCTTTACCGACGGTCACACTATGTGGGCGTGGCATGGCGGCAAAATATGGCATCTCGCCTTAAAACACGAGATTGTTATAACTTGGACAGACTTTGTCCAATCTGTCCCAAATTTCACATACGTGATTAGGGTCCAGCCCGGGACACACCCACGGGTCAATAGTGACACACAGTCATAGCGCCCCCTGCTGGCTTCAGGAAGTAACTTGTTTTATACCTCCCACGAGCACAGTGGTAGGAGACATGCCATTTGGGACGCATAGGGACTGAGCCCACATCGCCGCGCCCTACGTGCCCTCCCTCGACGTGCCCTCCCCCGACGGCTCCACTCTGCGAGGGCCCGTTCAGTACTGCTTGCAGTCCTAGTTGGTCCGTTTTTAGGGACCGAGCACTAACAGTGCAAGGACCCTATTGAAATTGGTCCGTTTATTATTATTCTTCTCCTTCCCAAAAGTAAATCGCTAATTTGGAGGCTTTATCATATTCAAAAACTCACCATTTTTGGAATATACATAAATCTCCGCTTAAATTTACATAATCTTTACCGACGGTCACACTATGTGGGCGTGGTATGGCGGCAAAATATGGCGTCTCGCCATAACACACGAGACAGTATAACTTGACCATACATTGTCCAATCCGTCCCAAATTTCACACACGTGATTAGGGTCCAGCCCGGGACACACCCACGTGTCAATATTGACACACAGTCATAGCGCCCCCTGCTGGCTACAGCAAGTATTATGTTTTACACCTACCCCGAGCACAGTGGTAGGAGACACGCCATTTGGGACGCATAGGGACTGAGCCTACATCGGCGCGTCCGATGTGCCCTCCCCTGATGGCGCCTCCCCCGACGGCTCCACTCTGCGAGGGCCCGTTCAGTACTGCGCGCAGTCCTAGTTAGGGACCGAGCACTAACGGTGCAAGGACCCTATTGTAATTGGTCCGTTTTTTATTAGGGACCGAGCACTAACGGTGCAAGGACCCTATTGTAATTGAAGGGATTATTATTATTATTCATCTCCCAAATGAATCGCCTTTTTGGGGCCTTTATCATATTCAAAAACTCCTGATATTTGGAATATACATAAATCTCTTGTGAAATTTACGTATTCTAGTGGTTGCGGGAATGGGCGTGGCACAATGGCTCACCAGCGCCCCCTACAAACTTTTCTACCGTGAAGGCATTACTCCTACCCATTAAACCCTATCCACTTCTAACTTGGTCAGTGTCATCATGAGGCCTTTGGGATGAAACGTACTCAAAATCTTGACTGACCATCACACTATATGGGCGTGGCATGGCGGCAAAATATGAAAACACGAGACTGTATAACTTGACTATACATTGTCCAATCTGTCCCTAATTTCTCACACGTGATGAGGGTCCACCTCTGAACACACCCACATGTCAATTTTGATACACTGTCATTGCGCCCCCCGCTGGCAACAGGAAGTAACAACTTTTATGCCTAGCCCCAGCAGCAGGTTTCACGTACAGACACGAAATTTGGTACACACGTGCTTCATGTGGAGACGCACCAAAAAGCCTCTTGGACCCATACCTCAAACCAAACCGGAAGTCCGCCATCTTGGTTTGAAAATCGCAGCATTCATTGTTTTTGGCTATTTCCATGTCGTATACTTTAACGAACTCCTCCTACAGATTTCACCCGATTTACTTCAAATGCGCTCAGTACCATCACAAGGCCTTTGGGATTAAAAGTTGTATAAATCTTTACCGACGGTCACACTATGTGGGCGTGGCATGGCGGCAAAATATGGCGTCTCGCCATCTAACACCAGGCTGTATAACTTGACCATACATTGTCCAATCCGTCCCAAATTTCACACACGTGATTAGGGTCCATCCCGGGACACACCCACATGTCAATACTTACACACAGTCATAGCGCCCCCTGCTGGCTACAGCAAGTATTATGTTTTACACCTACCCCGAGCACAGTGGTTGGTCGGATTAACACCAAACTTGGTATATTTATTGTCAATGCCCTCCTGAGGATAACCCTTGAAGATATTATTGATCGGCCCCTAGGTGGCGCTCTGGCGGCAGTTTAATTTAATGAGTGCCACTGTGCCCAGACCATAAGTCTTAAGGCAATGAAATTCATAGGGGTGGTATAGACTGGCCCCTGTAACGCACACACCCCGATGGTAGCATGCCCCGACACGCGTGTACTGCGAGGGCCCGTTCAGTACTGCGCGCAGTCCTAGTTAGGGACCGAGCACTAACGGTGCGAGGACCCTATTGAAATTGAAGGAATTATTATTATTCTTCTTCTGGAAAATGAATCGCATTTTTGGGGCCTTTATCATATTCAAAAACTCACCATATTTGGAATATACATAAATCTCTGGTGAAATTCACGTATTCTTGTGGTGGCGGGAATGGGCGTGGCAAAATGACTCAACAGCGCCCCCTTGAAAGTCAAGAAAATTCAGCCCCTCGCACAGGAATGTCGTAGAGACACAAAATTTGGTACATACATGTATCATGGCAAGACGCACCAAAAAGTCTCAAGAACCCATACCCTAAAACGTACAGGAAGTCGGCCATCTTGGATCGAAAATGGCGTTTCCTGCTGTTTTGGGCCATTTCCATGTCGTATACTTTAACGAACTCCTCCTACAGATTTCACCCGATTTACTTCAAATTTGCTCAGTACCATCACAAGGCCTTTGGGATCAAAAGTTGTATAAATCTTAACCGACGGTCACACTATGTCGGCGTGGCATGGCGGCAAAATATGGCGTCTCGCCATCTAACACCAGACTGGATAACTTGACCATACATTGTCCAATCTGTCCCTAATTTCTCACACGTGATGAGGGTCCACCTCTGAACACACCCACATGTCAATATTGATACACTGTCATTGCGCCCCCCGCTGGCAACAGGAAGTAACAACTTTTATGCCTAGCCCCAGCAGCAGGTTTCATGTACAGACACGAAATTTGGTACACACATGCTTCATGTGGAGACGCACCAAAAAGCCTCTTGGACCCATACCTCAAACCAAACCGGAAGTCCGCCATCTTGGTTTGAAAATCGCAGCATTCATTGTTTTTGGCCATTTCCATGTTGCATACTTTAACAAACTCCTCCTACAGATTTCACCCGATTTACTTCAAACTTGGTCAGTACCATCACAAGGCCTTTGGGATCAAAAGTTGTATAAATCTTTACCGATGGTCACACTATGTGGGCGTGGCATGGCGGCAAATCATGGCGTCTCGCCATCTAACACCAGACTGTATAACTTGACCATACATTGTCCAATCCGTCCCAAATTTCACACACGTGATTAGGGTCCATCCCAGGACACACCCACATGTCAATACTTACACACAGTCATAGCGCCCCCTGCTGGCTACAGCAAGTATTATGTTTTACACCTACCCCGAGCACAGTGGTTGGTCGGATTAACACCAAACTTGGTTTACTTATTGTCAATGCCCTCCTGAGGATAACCCTTGAAGATATTATTGATCGGCCCCTAGGTGGCGCTCTGGCGGCAGTTTAATTTAATGAGTGCCACTGTGCCCAGACCATAAGTCTTAAGGCAATGAAATTCATAGGGGTGGTATAGACTGGCCCCTGTAACGCACACACCCCGACGGTAGCATGCCCCGACACGCGTGTACTGCGAGGGCCCGTTTAGTACTGCGTGCAGTCCTAGTTATTATTATTATTATTATTATTATTCTCCCAAATGAATTGCCTTTTTGGGGGCTTTATCATATTCAAAAACTCACCAAATTTGGAATAAACATAAATCAGATTTGAAATTTACGTATTCTGGTATTCGCGGGAATGGACCTTGCAAAATGACTCACTAGCGCCCCCTTGAAATTTTCAAAACATCCTCACAATATAGGTTTTTTTCACGTAGACACACGAAAGTTGGTACATATGTGTATCATTTCCAAGTCGCATACTTTAACGAACTCCTCCTACAGATTTCACCCGATTTACTTCAAACTTGGTCAGTACCATCACAAGGCATTTGGGATCGAAAGTTGTATAAATCTTTACCGCCGGTCGCACTATGTGGGCGTGGCATGGCGGCAATATATGGCGTCTCGCCATAAAACACGAGATTGTTATAACTTCTCCATTCTTTGTCTGATCTGGTCCAAACTTCTCATGCTTCATCTGAGTCCAGCCCTTAACACTTCTAATGAACAATATTTCATAAAGCCCCGCCCCTTATGCTTTATCCACGCCCCCTTTTACAAAATGACCACGTTGCATACTTTGACGAACTCCTCCTACAGATTTCACCCGATTGACTTCAAACTTGGTCACTACCATCACAAGGCCTTTGGGATCGAAAGTTGTATAAATCTTTACCGACGGTCACACTATGTGGGCGGGGCATGGCGCCAAAATATGGCGTCTCGCCATAAAACACGAGATTGTTATAAATTCTCCATTCTTTGTCCAATCTGCTCCAAACTTCTCATGCTTCATCATAGTCCAGCCCTTAACACTTCTAAATAACAATATTTCATAAAGCCCCACCCCTTATGCTTAATCCACGCCCCCTTTCATAAAATGACCACGTTGCATACTTTAACGAACTCCTCCAACAGATTTCATCCGATTTACTCCAAACGTGGTCAGTACCATCACAAGGGCTTTGGGATCAAAAGTTGTATAAATCTTTACTGCCTGTCACACTATGTGGGCGTGGCATGGCGGCAAAATATGGCGTCTCGCCATAAAACACGAGATCGTTGTAACTTCTCCATTCTTTGTCCCATCTGGTCCAAACTTCTCATGCTTCATCAGAGTCCAGCCCTTAACACTTCCCAATAACAATATTTATAAAGCCCCGCCCCTTATGCTTTATCCACGCCCCCTTTCATAAAATGACCACATTGCATACTTTACATAACTCCTCCGACAGATTTCACCCCATGGACTTCAAACTTGGTCAGTACCATCACGAGGCCTTTGGGATCAAAAGTTGTATAAATCTTTACCGACAGTCACACTATGTGGGCGTGGCAGGGCGGCAAAATATGGCGTCTCGCCATCTAACACCAGACTGTATAACTTGACCATACATTGTCCAATCCGTCCCAAATTTCACATACGTGATGAGGGTCCAGCCCGAGACACACCCACGGGTCAATAGTGACACACAGTCATAGCGCCCCCTGCTGGCTACAGGAAGTTACATGTTTTACACCTACCACAAGCACAGTGGTAGGAGACACGCCATTTGGTACGCATAGGGACTGAGCCAACAGCGCCGCGTCTGATGTGCCCTCCTCTGACGGCGCCTCCCCCGACGGCTCCACTCTGCGAGGGCCCGTTCAGTACTGCGCGCAGTCCTAGTTATACTTTTTTTTCACAAAAACTAACCGCCTTTTTGGGGCCTTTATCATATTCAAAAACTGACCATTTTTGGAATATACATAAATCTCCGCTGAAATTTTCGTATTCTAGTGGTCCCGGGAATGGGCGTGGCACAAGGCCTAGCTATTATTATTATTACGCCAAATGAATTGGCTTTTTGAGGCCTTTATCATATTCAAAAACTCCCCTAACTTGGCACAAAATTCAATCGTGGCGAAAATTTACGTATTTCATTGCTTTCAGAAATGGCCGTGGCAAAATGACCTACTAGCGCCCCCTAGAATTCAGCCCCTCACACAGGTTTGTCGTACAGACACGCAATTTGGTATATACGTGTATCATGGGAAGACGCACCAAAAAGTCAGTGGAAGCCATGTCCTAAAACGTACAGGAAGTCGGCCATCTTGGATCGAATATGGAATTTTTGCCATTTCCAGGTCGCATACTTTAACGAACTCCTCCTACAGATTTCACCCAATTCTCTTCAAACTTGGTCAGTAGCATCACAAGGCCTTTGGGATCAAAAGTTATTCAAATCTTTACCGCCGCTCACACTATGTGGCCGTGGCATGGCGGCAAAATATGGCGTCTCGCCAAAAAACAACAGATCTTTATAACTTTTACATACTTTGTCCCATCTGCTCCAAACTTCTCATGCTTCATCAGAGTCCAGCCATTAACACTTCTACATAACAATATTTCATCACGCCCCGCCCCTTATGCTTTATCCACGCCCCCTTTCATAAAATGACCACGTTGCATACTTTACATAACTCCTCCAACAGATTTAATCCCATTGATGTCAAACTTGGTGAGTACCATCACAAGTCCTTGGGGAACACAACTTCTCAACAGCTTTACTGACCTTCACAATATGTGGCCATGACATGGCGGCAAAATATGGCGTCTCGCCGTCTAACACCAGACTGGATAACTTGACCATACATTGTCCAATCTGTCCCAAATTTCTCATATGTGATGAGGGGCCAGCCTTGAACACACCCACATGTCAATATTGACACACAGACATAGCGCCCCCCGCTGGCTACAGAAACTAACATGTTTTACACCTAGCCCCAGCAGTAGGTTTCACGTAGAGACACGCAATTTGGTACACACATTAAGCATGTAAAGACGCACCAAAAACCCTCTTGGACCCATACCTCAAACCCAACAGGAAGTCCGCCATCTTGGTTTAAATATAGCACAATTCATCGTTTTTACCCATTTCCATGCCGCATACTTTAACGAACTCCTCCTACAGATTTCACCTTATGGCCTTCAAACTTGGTCAGTAGCATCACAAGACCTTTGGGATCAAAAGTTATTGAAAGCTTTACCAACGGTCACACTATGTGGGCGTGGCATGGCGGCAAAATATGGCATCTCGCCATCTAACACCAGAATGCATTTGGCAGCTTTATCATATTCAAAAACTCACCACATTTTGAATACATGTCAATCTCACGTGACATTTACGTATTCTAGTGTTCGCAAGAATGGGCGTGGCAAAATGACTCACTAGCGCCCCCTAAATATAATTATTTCACACAGGTTTGTCGTAGACACACGCAATTTGGTACATACGTGTATCATGGGAAGACGCACCAAAAAGTCTGGGGAGGCTATTCTCTAAAAAGTACAGGAAGTCGGCCATCTTGGATCGAATATGGCATTTTCCCCATTTCCACCCCGCATACTTTAACAACCTCCTCCTACAGATTTTACCCGATCCACTTCAAACTTGGTCAGTACCATCACAAGGCCTTTGGGATCAAAAGTTATTGAAAGCTTTACCGGCTGTCACACTATGTGGGCGTGGCATGGCGGGAAAATATGGTGTCTCGCCATAAAACATGACATTCTTATAACTTTCCCATTCTTTGTCCCATCTCCTCCAAATTTCTCATGCTTCATCAGAGTCCAGCCCTTAACACTTCTACATAACAACATTTCATAAAGCCCCGCCCCTTATGCTATATCCACGCCCCCTTTCATCACAGGACCACGTTGCATCCTTTAACAAACTCCTCCTACAAATTTCACCTTATTGCCTTCAAACTTGGTAAAGCTTTCAATAACTTTTGATCCCAAAGGTCTTGTGATGCTACTGACCAATGGTCACACTATGTGGGCATGGCAGAAAAATATGGCGTCTCGCCATCTAACACCAGACTGGATTACTTGACCATACATTGTCCAATCTGTCCCAACTTTCACACAGGTGATTAGGGGCCAGCCCGGAACACACCCACATGTCAATATTGACACACAGTCATAGCGCCCCCTGCTGGCAACTGCAAGTAACATGTTTTACCCCTACCCAGAGCACAGTGGTAGGCGCCACACCATTTCGTACGCATAGGGACTGAGCCTACAGCACCGCGCCCGACGTGGCCTGCGCTGACATGGCCTCCCCCGACGGCTCCACTCGGCTCGGTCCCGTTCAGTCCTGTTTACAGGCCTAGATAGGGACCGAGCACCGAAGGTGCGAGGACCCTATTGTAATTGGTCCGTTTATTATTAGGGCCCAAGCAGGCAACGACCTGCGAGGTCCCTATTGTATTTCGAATGATTATTAGGGACCGAGCACCGATGGTGCGAGGACCCTATTGTAATTGAAGGAATTATTATTAGGGACCGAGCACCGATGGTGCGAGGACCCTATTGTAATTGAAGGAATTAT
Source organism: Centropristis striata (assembly GCF_030273125.1). Taxonomy (NCBI): domain Eukaryota; kingdom Metazoa; phylum Chordata; class Actinopteri; order Perciformes; family Serranidae; genus Centropristis; species Centropristis striata. Next base: position 1,222,927 of record NC_081533.1, on the reverse strand, counting down.
TATTAGGGACCGAGCACCGAAGGTGCGAGGACCCTATTGTAATTGGTCCGTTTATTATTAGGGCCCGAGCAGGCAACGACCTGCGAGGTCCCTATTGTATTTCGAATGATTATTAGGGACCGAGCACCGATGGTGCGAGGACCCTATTGTAATTGAAGGAATTATTATTAGGGACCGAGCACCGATGGTGCGAGGACCCTATTGTAATTGAAGGAATTATTATTAGGGACCGAGCACCGAAGGTGCGAGGACCCTATTGTAATTGGTCCGTTTATTATTAGGGACCGAGCACCGAAGGTGCGAGGACCCTATTGTAATTGGTCCGTTTATTATTATTAGGGACCGAGCACCGAAGGTGCGAGGACCCTATTGTTTTTCCTCCGTCTATTATTAGGGACCGAGCACTAACAGTGCAAGGACCCTATTGTTATTGGTCCGTTTATTATTATAGCGGCAAATGAATCACCTTTTTGAGGCCTTTATCATATTCAAAAACTCACAAAACTCGGCACAAAATTCAATCGTGTCGAAAATTTACGTCTTTTATTGCTTTCAGAAATGGGCGTGGCAAAATGACCTACTAGTGCCCCCTAGAATTCAGCCCCTCACACAGGTTTGTCGTAGAGACACGAAATTTGGGACATACATGTATCATGGGAAGACGCACCAAAAAGTCTCAAGAAGCCATACCTTAATATGTACAGGAAGTCGGCCATCTTGGATTATATATGGAATTTTCGCCATTTCCATGTTACATACTTTAACGAACTCCTCCTACAGATTTCACCCGATTTACATCAAACTTGGTCAGTACCATCACAACGACTTTGGGATCAAAAGTTGTATAAAGCTTTACCGCCGCTCACACTATGTGGGCGTGGCATGGCGGCAAAATATGGCGTCTCGCCATAAAACACGAGATTGTTAGAACTACTCCATTCTTTGTCCCATCGGGTCCAAACTTCTCATGCTACATCAGAGTCCAGCCCTTAACACTTCTAAATAACAATATTTCGTAAAGCCCCGCCCCTTATGCTTTATCCACGCCCCCTTTCTTCACATGACCACGTTGCATACTTTACATAACTCCTCCAACAGATTTCACCCCATGGACTTCAAACTTGGTCAGTAGCATCACAAGGCCTTTGGGATCAAAAGTTGTATAAAGCTTTACCGACGGTCACACTATGTGGGCGTGGCATGGCGGCAAAATATGGCGTCTTGCCATAACACACGAGACTGTATAACTTGACCATACATTGTCCAATCTGTCCCAAATTTCACACACGTGATTAGATTCCAGCCCTGAACACACCCACATGTCAATATTGATACACCGTCATAGCGCCCCCTGCTGGCTACAGCAAGAAACATGTTTTACACTTACTTTGAGCTGAGTAGTAGGAGACACGCGATTTGGTACGCATAGGGAATGGGCCCCCAGCGCCGCGCCTGACGTGTCCTCCCCCGACGGCTCCTCCCCCGACGGCTCCACTCTGCGAGGGCCCGTTCAGTACTGCTTGCAATCCTAGTTATTATTCTTCTCCCTAATGAATTGCCTTTTTGGGGCCTTTCTCAGATTCAAAAACTCACCATTTTTGGAATATACGTCAATCTCCCGTGAAATTTACGTATTCTGGTATTCGCGGGAATGGACGTTGCAAATAGACTCACTAGCGCCCCCTTGAAAATTTCAAAACAGCCTCACAATATAGGTTTTTTTCACTTACACACACGAAAGTTGGTACATATGTGTATCAAGGGCACCCGCACCAAAAACTCTCAAGAACCCATACCCGAAAACGTACAGGAAGTCGGCTATCTTGAGTCGAACACGGCGTTTACTGCTGTTTTTGACCATTTCCACCCCGCATACTTTAACGAACTCGTCCTACAGATTTCTTCTGATTGACTTCAAACTTGCTCAGTAGCATCACAAGGCCTTTGGGATCAAAAGTTATTCAAATCTTTACCGCCGCTCACACTATGTGGCCGTGGCATGGCGGCAAAATATGGCGTCTCGCCAAAAAACAACAGATCTTTATAACTTTTACATACTTTGTCCCATCTGCTCCGAACTTCTCATGCTTCATCAGAGTCCAGCCCTTAACACTTCAAAATAACCATCTTTCATCAAGTCCCGCCCCTTATGCTTTATCCACGCCCCCTTTCACACAATGACCACGTTGCATACTTTACATAACTCCTCCAACAGATTTAATCCCATTGCCTTCAAACTTGGTCAGTACCATCACAAGGCCTTGGGGAACACAACTTATCAACACCTCTACTCACCTTCACAATATGTGGCCGTGACATGGCCGCAAAATATGGTGTCTCGCCATCTAACTCCAGACTGGATAACGTGACCATACATTGTCCAATCTGTCCCAAATTTCACACACGTGATGCGGGGCCAGCCCTGAACACACCCACGTGTTAATATTGACAAACAGTCATAGCGCCCCCCGCTGGCTACAGAACCTAACATGTTTTACACCTAGCCCGAGCAGTAGGTTTCATGTAGAGACACGACATTTGGTACACATGAATCATGTCGAGACGCACCAAAAAGCCTCTTGGACCCATACCTCAAACCCAACAGGAAGTCCGCCATCGTGCTTTGAAGATCGCAATATTCAGCATTTTGGGCCATTTCCAGGTCGCATACTTTAACGAACTCCTCCTACAGATTTTACCCCATTGACTTCAAACTTTGTCAGTACCATCACAAGGCCTTTGGGATCAAAAGTTATTCAAATCTTTCCCCACGGTCACACTATGTGGGCGTGCCATGGTGACAAATATGGCGTCTCGCCATTTAACACCAGAGTGGATAACTTGACTATACATTGTCCAATCTGTCCCAAATTCCGCACACGTGATGAGGGTCCAGTCCTGAACACACCCACATGTCTATATTGACACACAGTCATAGCGCCCCCCCCGCTGCCAACAGGAAGTAACATGTTATACACCAACCCCAAGCACAGTGGTAGGAGACACGCCATTTGGTACGCATAGGGATTGAGCCCACAGCGCCGCACCCGACGTGGCCTTCCCAGACGGCTCCACTCTGCTCGGTCCCGTTCAGTCCTGCTTGCAGGCCTAGTTGTAGTTGTTTCCTGACAGGAGGGCTCATGCCTTAAGGGTAATGTAGTTGTTGTCACTGATGATGTCAGTAAAAGTAGATTGAAATATAAAACTTGCGAGTGATACATTTGAGTTTACTCATCTTCAGATTTGAGTTTTAAATCATTTTTAAAGAATTTAGTTAAAAATCTTTTTTAAATGTGGGTCTGAACAACAAAAGGACCACACCACTGTCTTCATTGCTGCTGGTGTTTTTTTCTTCTTTTATTTAGTGTCTGGTGTCGTTTACCTCTGTGTTTCTCTTCTCTCTCCTCTCCAGACTCTGTCAGGCTGGTGAATGGGACCAGTCTGTGCTCAGGCAGACTGGAGCTGAAGTCTGACCAGTCTAACCAGAGCTGGTCCTCAGTGTGTGAAGCTGACTTTGACCAGCAGGATGCAGAGGTGGTCTGCAGGGAGCTTGGCTGTGGGGCTCCTTCAGTCCTCCAGGGGGCGCTCTATGGAGAAGGGGAGGCTCCAATGTGGACCAAAGAGTTCCAGTGTGGAGGAGATGAGTCTGCTCTCCTGGACTGTAGAAGTCCAGGCTCAGATAGAAACACCTGCTCACCTGGCAGAGCTGTTGGACTCACCTGCTCAGGTAGAAGAGGAGCTGCAGCTTTCATTTGGTTCATTTCTGTTCTCATCAAACTCACTTTATTCTTTTACTGATGACTCTCTTGATTGTGTTCAGAGCCTGTCAGGTTGGTGGGAGGAGACAGTCGCTGTGCAGGAACACTGGAGCTGAAACATGAAGGAGACTGGAGACCAGTGTTTGGCTTCTCTGTGTGGACCCTGAAGACAGCAGCAGCTGCCTGCAGAGAGTTACACTGTGGTTCTGCTGTTTCTGTAGAAGAGAGAAAGGAGTCCTCAGACAGATCTGTGTGGAGGATCAGCCCTCCCTGTGTCCTGTCTGGATCTGCTCTGAGGGACTGTGTAACATCAACTATTTCTTCCTCTTACATTGTGAATCTCACCTGTTCAGGTAAGCCCATCAGTGACATCATCTATGACACACAAGCACCAGCTAGAATGGCAGTGAACCGTCTACTGCAGCCATGATGGAGTCTGCTGTAAAATACATGTCCAGTGCCTCAGCAGTGTCCTGGGTCTACCAACAACCAGCCTGAAAGGATTGGGTAGTCTTTATTATCCCTGAGGGGCAATTGGGTTTGCAACATTAGTACACACAGCACAACCAGTACACATTACAAAACATACAATCAGACATAAACACATAAAAAACTTACAATAAATAAATCATTATTAGTGCGATGAGCTTTGAATAAGATCAGTGAGAGTGCATCAGTCCTTGTTTGTGTCCTAAGCTGAAGGAACAAATGATGTTAAATATCTGTTTGATTTGGCCTTCCTATGGGAAGTGTACCTCCATCCTGAAGACAACAGGTGAAACTCTGCACAGAGAGGGTGCTGAGTGTCTCTAGAACGGCCTTCTCCTTCTCACTGGCTCTGACTTGGTAAACATGGCAAAGATCATTCAAGCTGATGTCAATGGTCTTTGGGCACTCTAACAAACCTCCCAGGCAGTTTTTATTAGCCACACTGAGGCTGCCAAACCAAGAAATCATTGCAAAAGTTAGAATTGACTCTGTAAAAGCATAAAACATTTTAATAAGTGACCTGTGGATGTCAATGGACTCCTTCAGGTTGGCAGCTGTGTGAGCCACTGGTTTCCAGCAGCAGGTTATTCACTGATCACTATAACAGTCACCAATGGCCTACTGGACAGGCCTTTGATCGGCTTAGCTCAGCCAGGACCTCATTCACTTTGCTTTTTTGAACTCACAGTGAGTCTGATCTGCACAAAACTTTGCTCAAAGAATCTGTGGACGCCCATGATCAAACTTCTTTGGTTGTGTCTATCCCCCTTACTCCTGGGGTGCTACTGTAGAAAGGATTTTGGGTATGACTTCCTGTGAGATAGCTGAAGCAACAGTGAGCAAGTGGCCAACTGCCAATGGTGAAATACTTTGCCTTGAATGAAGCAAATACTGTTTTGTTCTGAAACAGATATTTAAAGGGCCATGATATATGTTTGACTTGGGGTTGTAAAAGGTATTTATCCACAGTCAGTGTATCACCGACTGAAGAAGCAGGCAGGAGTAGCAGCACGGGATCTAAGCAGAGTAACTCTACAGCTGTGGACAGGTGTCAGAGAAAACACATTTAGTGACCGAAGGAAAGGAAAGCCTAATAAATCATCATCAGTTTAAGGATATTTGGAGTAGCTGCAGTGTGCACCAACAACCACCAGGTGGCACATGTGAGCAGTGTAAACTTTAGGCAGTTTTACTCTTAATAAAGGCCCATCACACAGTCAGCATACATTTCATTATTTCTTTTATCACTCCTGCAGGTCATTTTCCATTATGGTTGGTGTTTGTCCATTATAAGACACCGTAGTTGTAGTTGTTTCCTGACAGGAGGTCTCATGCCTTATGGGTAATGTAGTTGTTGTCACTGTTGATGTCAATAAAAGTAGATTAAACTCAAATGTATCCCTCGCAAGTTTTATATTTCACTCCTCTTCAGATTTGAGTTTTAAATCATTTTTAAATAATTTAGTTAAAAAACTATTTTAAATGTGGGTCTGAACAACAAAAGGACCACACCACCGACGTCATTGCTGCTGGGGTTTTTCTTCTTTTATTTAGTGTCTGGTGTCTTTGACCTCTCTGTTTCTCTTCTCTCTCCTCTCCAGACTCTGTCAGGCTGGTGGATGGGACCAGTCTGTGCTCAGGCAGACTGGAGCTGAAGTCTGACCAGTCTAACCAGAGCTGGTCCTCAGTGTGTGAAGCTGACTTTGACCAGCAGGATGCAGAGGTGGTCTGCAGGGAGCTTGGCTGTGGGGCTCCTTCAGTCCTCCAGGGGGCGCTCTATGGAGAAGGGGAGGCTCCAATGTGGACCAAAGAGTTCCAGTGTGGAGGAGATGAGTCTGCTCTCCTGGACTGTAGAAGCTCAGGCTCAGATAGAAACACCTGCTCACCTGGCAGAGCTGTTGGGCTCACCTGCTCAGGTAGAAGAGGAGCTGCAGCTTTCATTTGGTTCATTTTTGTTCTCATCAAACTCACTTTATTCTTTTACTGACGACTCTCTTGATTGTGTTCAGAGCCTGTCAGGTTGGTGGGAGGAGACAGTCGCTGTGCAGGAACACTGGAGCTGAAACATGAAGGAGAATGGAGACCAGTGGATGGCGATTACTCTGCCTGGAGCCTGAAGGAAGCAGCAGCTGCCTGCAGAGACTTAGACTGTGGTTCTGCTGTTTTTGTAGTACAAAGAAGACAGTCCTCAGGCAGATCTATGTGGTGGATCAGCCCTGTCTGTGTCCAGTCTGGATCTGCTCTGAGGGACTGTGCATCTTCATTTTTCTCCCCGGTAATCCAGGATCTTGTCTGTTCAGGTAAGCCTGTCAGTGACATCATCTATGACATCATGAATGACAGAAATGTCTCCGGTGGGTTCCTTCCTCTGTCACAGTGACAGTCAGTGGTTTATAATGGACTGGACTGTAAACATCCTAAAGTGTAGAGAAGTGTTCTTGTTTCCGGAAACATAGACTGCTGAGCTTCACCTGACAGGACACACCTGGAGGAACCTGTCTGCTTCAGCCAATCACCTCTCTGTATTTACAGACCTGTTTCAGCCAATCACCTCTCTGTTTTGACAGACCTGTTTCAGCCAATCACCTCTCTGTATTTACAGACCTGCTGCTTCTGCCCAACATCTCCTGGTCCTCCTCCATGGACGGGGTCTCTGAGGCCCAGCAGCAGCAGCATCAAGAGGAGTTTCGGGTTTTCAGAGGCTCCACCTTCACCATCAGCTGCTCCATCCACCCTCAGTACCCAGGAGGCTCCTTCCAGCTCTCCTTCACCTCCTCCACCTCAGCAATCAACTACACCCAGCCAGCTGTCAATCACTCTGCTGACTTCCTGTTTCCTAACCTCACCCAGCCACCTGTCCATCATTCTGCTGACTTCCTGTTTCCTAACCTCACCCAGCCAGCTGTTAATCACTCCGCTGACTTCCTGTTTCCTGCTGCAGAGCCCGCCCACCAAGGAAGCTACAGCTGTGTTTATCACGTCCATGTTTTCTCTCATAACTTCTCCTCTGAGAGCCGTCAGCTCTCTGTCTCTGTTGTAGGTGTTAGGGATTAATAAAAAATAGCAATAATCACATTATGACATATATTTAGCAAGAATGCTGCTTAGAAAAGTATTTGGCTGAGTATAAAACACATTTGTATGCCAGGCACAGCACACAGAAATAAGGAGTATCAAAAGAAAGGACATACTGATAACGCTTTGCACAGCGCCACATAATTTGAGGGCAAGCAGATAAAAAACTGAAGCACTCTTTGTGCTCCAATTCAAGGCCACGGGCCCAGGTGGAGATAGATACTGACGAACACTAGACAAGATACAGTAGTGTGCTGTTAGCTTTTTCCCTTCCACAGGGCGGTTACCGGAAGCTGAAGCACCAAGAGGTTAGGACTAGCCTGCGTGCCAACGTAATGGGTGGGCTGAGTCTAAACCATGGTGCTGCCCCAACAGTTTTGACCAATCACATAGTCGCACATTCATATTATAAAACTCTGTGAAAAAGTAAGTTAGGCATCCTTTTCTGGGAGGTTGTTACAGCTAACTGCTTAGCAGCCTGTGATTTCTGAACAGAGAAGGTCCATGTACATGCTCACTCTTTCATTATTGTCTTGAATAAATAGTCAAAAGGATTTTACTCTCCTCTCATCTGTTCTGCAAAAAAACGAACTCTAACATAGGTAAGCTGAATATGTACATGCAGGTTTGTTGAAGAAGATTAATCAAACAGACTGAAAACGATCAGCTGCCAACAGAGTTCATGAATGTTGTTGTTTCCGCATGTGACACTGGCCCTCATTTATCAAACGATCGTAGAAACGAGAGCAGATCTGATTGTAGATTTTGTCTTACGACAGGGTTCACATGGGATTCATCAAACGTTGGTATCTCGCCAATCACAGCGTGAGAATGGTCGGCTGTTGATAAATGTGGCGGCTCGAAACAAGCGTCATTTAAATACCACGCACTATTATATACAATATAAACATTATATATGATATAATATATACCGGACACGGTGGTGTAGTGGTTAGCGCTCTCGTCTCACAGCTAGAGGGTCGCCAGTTCGCCTCTCGCCTGCGGCTCTTCTGTGTGGAGTTTGCATGTTCTCCCACGGTCAGCGTTGGTTCCCTCCGGGTACTCCGGCTTCCTCCCACAGTCCAAAAACATGCACTTAGGTTTAATTTGGGACTCTAAATTGCCCATGTGAATGAGAGTGTGATTGTCTGTCTTTGTGTTAGCCCTGCGATAGTCTGGCGTCCTGTCCAGGGTGTACCCCGCCTCTCGCCCAATGACAGCTGGGATCGGCTCCAGCCCCCGCGACCCGATTGCGAATAAGCGGTTAATGGTAATGAATGAATGAATAATATATACCCGACCCAGATGGCTCGCCCCGAGAGTTTATAGCACCGAAGGATCCAATACGGCCAAAAAGAAGATTTTTTTTCCCTTTTCTTTTTTAAAATCAGTAATAATTAATAATAATCCTGTCCCAGTCAGAAGAATGTGTGGCTGATTGAAATCTTTCTATTGGGTCAGAACCACTGGTGGAGGAGACGCTGACGCTCCAGTATCCGAGCCAGGTAACAGTAAACAGCAGAAGACAACAACATTTAATAGCCTCTGCTAGTATTCTGGTTAAAGAATTTCACGGTCGCAGGGTGTATTCATTTTTTATATGGTTTTAGTAATAAATGATATAACTACAACATGCTTTGGTTTGTCACCATTAAAAAAAACATGGCAGAATTTCATCAGCTCCAGAAATGATCGTACGCCCACTTTACGCTCACTCTCTGGCGTACGCCCGTTTGATAAATGAGGGCAACTGTGACTCCTGTCATTGTGTTACACAGCTCATATAGTAACCAAACGTATACAAAGTGTATAATGACAACAGCAAACACTGAACTGCAGGACAGAGCATGTTCGGTTACCAGGATAACTCTGGTTCTCTGAGAAGTGAGTGAGATCTGTCCCAGCAGCCCTGAGCTCCTAACTCGCCATTTTCAAGAGTCGTTCCTCCAGCGGACAGAAGCCAGAAGATCCGTCACTCAGAGCTCAGAGAACCAGAGTTTTCCTGGTAACCAAACGCTCTCTTTCCAACCTCCCTCACTGTCTCACTGTGTGTATGTAGAATAAGGAGCTCAGGGAGCAGAGTAGCACCTCCAAGCAGCTCGTCTCACACCCACATGGATTTATATTCACAAGTTCCCTTCAATAATCAGGATTTGTTACATTACATTATGTTGAAAAGACCACAACATGTCCCTGAGCCTATCGGTTCCTACAGACCTAAAAACCTAAAAACACCTCACTAAAGTAAGAGATGAGAGCAGGTCTACAGAGTCCAAGCAGCCGGCACGATTCAAAGCAAACACACAGCGACCCAGGCCGACCAGGAACAACCAGCAGGATCATGTTAAATATCTAAACACTGTTAGAGCCGGGGCTCTTAAAGCCTCCCGCACTCTGTATTCACTTGTGTTGAGTCTTTTGTAAAAACCAAGTGTAGAACAAATGAGCTGGGGCAGTTTACCATTTATTAAAAGAACACAAGTGCCAAAAAGTTACTAAATTCACAGTTTTCTTCTGGCTGTTGGACCCACCCAGGCAACAGGTTGGGCTTTGTCGCAATTGGTCAATTTTGTATGGTGACTCAGTAGCCAACCCATACTGGACACCTCGTGATATTTAATTTAAAAACTAGACACCTTCCCTTTCTACTTAGTAGAATAGTTTTTAGGCCTATGGTGTCTTGTACGTATGGTTCTTACTGAAATAGCTGCACCCTGATCTCGTTCTAATTGGTTTTCAGGAAAGGTTCAGTAAGAGGGCACAATGTGCTCTCCTAACCTAGAGCCAAATAGAGGCAGTGAGTCTTGCTCAGTATCTACATCTGGAGCCACATCGACCATCTGTTGGTGTTTGTCCTCAAAATATTTAGTACGAGATCATGAAGCTAACAGACAAAGTGGAACTTTAAACATCGGAGGCTGTTTTCAGACCAACTTCATCTAGTCAGTGAGGTATAAACTTTATGATTTAACTTTATGTCTCATTTATTGCTATGAGTAAGAGCTCGGCAGCAGGAGCAGTAGGAGACATTTCACAGGAGGCAATTGGTTAATTTTGGAGACAGAAATATTATAAATCATCTCGAAGTCACCAAAAGGGGCTTATCTATGCATTGGAGGGTTAAATTAATAATTTTATTGCTGAGCAGGTTGATGAAAAGCTTCAGCTTCAGGTAAAAATGTACAGGTCACAGTGTAAACGTGATGAACCGCATCTCGTTGCCATTAATGGTTCATGATAAAATTATTTATGTACAGGTCTAAGTTGCATACGTTTCCAGGACAACAAGCCTTTTAACCATCTTTACCAAGAGTACCTCTCTGTTAGTTTGGTGCTACAGTATTTACATGAGTCATTCAGCACGACATTGCTAACATTTGTTATCTCGGTTATTTACAGATAAGTTAATGAAGCTAAGCTCCAAAAGTTAATGTTAGTATAACTAGAGCCCTTTGGACAACAGCTAACAATCATGTACGATGGCCAAAGTACAAAACTAGCACATACCAGGCCAATGAACTCCCAGCAAACAAAGTGACATGATGGACAACGCAGCTAGAAGCTAACTTAAGCCTAACGTTAGAAAGGGTTAGGCTAACGTTAGCTAACTTTAGCCTAACGTTAGAAAGGGTTAGGCTAACGTTAGAAAGGGTTAGGCTGGGCGCCCCGGTGGCACACCTGGTAGAGCGCGTACCATAGAGGCACAGTCCTCGTGAGCGGGCGGCCCGGGTTCGAATCCGACTCGGAGCCCTTTGCCGCATGTCTTCCCCTCTGTCTCCCCCTTTCACTCTGTTTCTCACTATCATTAAAGCCTTGAAAAATGGCCAAAAAAATATCTTAAAAAAAAAAGAAAGGGTTAGGCTAACGTTAGCTAACTTTAGCCTAACGTTAGAAAGGGTTAGGCTAATGTTAGAGATGTTAAAGATAACTTTAACCTCTCTAACATCTAAACATCTCTATCAGAGTGACAACATGTTGCCTCAAACACGTTGTTGACTTGCCTTAGAACAGATGTAGACATCCTTGTTCATTTTATCATGTTTAGTTGGCGTTGTGGTCTACCATAACTTTCTCCAGAGCAGACACTTATCTGGGTTGAGATGTGGTAAATGGTAGTAAATCCCCCCGTGGCCTCTCAGGATACCTAGTATCAGAGTTGCATGTACCCCATGAACACCGTTTGACCATTTTAAACTTAAAATGTCAAGAAAAAACATATTCAAATGAAAACGGACTAGCTCCAATGCATTTCAATGGACGTGGAAGCAGAGAATGTCCCAGTGTATTGGGTTAGCTATGCGCACTGTGATTGGCTCATCGCGTTTGGGGGTGGGGCTTAGCCATAGGTCATCAGGCTGTCCATCAGGATTACCTTCTTTTTATCACAAAGGATTTTACTGATTTCATCAGGTGAGTTTTTCTACTTTTCATTATTTAATTTCATTATTTCTTGAGAATGAGTTACTCTTGTATTTCAGGATTTTTTTATTTCAAAAGAATTTCACAACATTTTGTACTTAGTTTCACTTAGTTTTTGTTATCAAAAGGATTTTGCTTATTTTATAAGAACTTTTCCTATTTTCTATTTTAGGAATTTAGTTGATGTTGTAATTGAGGAATTTTATAATTTCATAGAATTTTTTTGTAGTTTGGGAATTTACAAATTAATTTGAGAATTTTTTTTTATTCATAAGAATTTTATTTACATTTGTACTAAATAGGGATTAATTTAGGAATTAGCTTTTTTATTATAACTGACTATTTTTTGTATGTCAGGAATGTACTTACTAATGTGATTAAGGGAATGGAATTTTAGTATTTGAGTTATTTTTCTACTTTTGGAATTTACTTAATATTTCAATAAGATTTGTTTTTTTAATTTTACAAGAATATCAATGAATATGAATAAAATAAAAATTCATGCAAAACACATAACAATTACATGAAGTGAGATAAAACAACAACACTTCAGTAAAAACACAACATCAATAAAAAGAATGACATGGGGTACAGTGTTACCGGCCACTATTTAGTATAGCGACTGCAGATGGTAGAAATGACTTTTTATAAATGTTTTTATGGGCCAGTGGGGTTCTGTATCTTCTGCCTGATGGCAGCAGAGAGAAGGAGTGATGCAGAGGGTGAGTGACGTCATCAGTGATGAGGGTTGCTTTCCTCCGCACTGATCGTCTGTACAGTTCACAGAGGGGGGTCTGAGGGGTTTGGGTGATCTTACTGGCCTGGTTTACTCTTCTGGTGAGTTTTGCTTTGTGTTTGAGGGTGAGGAAGTTAAACCAGGAAGAGATATTGTAAGTTAGGATAGATTCAATGAGTGAAGTGTACACCAAAGATAAAATGTCCTTGTTGATATTAAAAGATCTCAGCTTTCTGAGGAGGTGGAGGCGCTGTAGCGCCTTTTTAAAAACAGAGTCTGTGTGGTGTCCAAAGGACAGTTTGCTGTCAATTTCTGTCCCCAGGTATTTAAAACAGTCCACCTGCTCCACCTCCTGTCCATGGATGAGAAGGGGCTGGAACAGATCCAGTGAGCCCCCCCTCCCTGCAGCGCCACAGCAGACCTCCCTGGTTTTGGAGATATTGAGCTCCAGTGAGCTCTGCACAAATCCACAGACCAAGGCGTGGACTTCCTGCTGGTATTGTGCCAGGGCCTGTGCGTCTTTGAGGTGTGCCACCAGAGCCATGTCATCTGCATACTTTAGGAGGGACATTCCCTCTCTGTGACAGGAGAAGTTGTTGGTGTAGACAGAGAAGAGGATGGGGGACAGCACACAGCCCTGGGGAAGTCCTGTCTTCAAGACGATTTGGCTGGATCTGACACCGTTCAGGAGCACATGCTGTGGTCTGTTACATAAACACTCCCTGATCCATAAAATCAGTGTTGTGTGAGTCTGCAGTGATGAGAGACATTGTAACAGAATGTTATTGTTTACAGTGCCAAAGGCTGACGAAAAATCCATGAATAAAATTCTTGTGTGGGGGTGTGTAGAATCCTGTTGCTTGGTGATTCGGTCTAAAAGCATGAGGCTTGCATCCTCCGTGCCACACTTGGACCTGTATGCGAACTGGAGCGTGACTAGTTTGTCGGACAGTTCAGACATGAGTTGGTCAGCCACAACCCTCTCCATGCACTTGCAAAGGACTGAGGTCCGAGCTATTGGCCTGTAGTCCTGCAGGTCCCTGGGTCTGGCCTTTTTGGGAAGGGGGATGATGGTGGATTCCTTCCACTGTGCTGGGACTGTGCTGGAGTCCAGGAGGAGCTGGAACAGCCTGGTGAACACTCCGCCGAGCTGGGTGGAGCACTCTTTGAGCACCCGGCCTCTGAGCCTGTCCGGGCCCGCTGCCTTGTTGTGATTCACCCTGTGAAGGATGGTGGTTACCGCCTGCTCATCGATGGTGAGGTGTTGGAGGGGTGGGCTGTGGGTGTCCAGGCTCCATGTTGATGTTGTGCTGGTGTTATTGAAACGAGTGAAGAAGATGTTGAGCTGTTCCGCACGAGAGGCAGGATCTGGACAGTCAACCGTTTCAGGTTTGGACGTTCGTCCCATCATGGTGTTCAGACCCCGCCATGCCTCCCGTGCATTCCCCGATGTTAATTTCCTCTCCACTGCATCTTTGTATTTGAACTTTGCCTGTGTAGCCAGCCTCCTGAATGTTTTCTGTAGTTCCTTTACCCTGTCTTTGTCACCCTGGAGAAACGCTCTTTTCTTCTCCTTAAGACAATTTTTCATGTCTTTAGTAACCCACCTCTTATTGTTCAACCCGTTCTCATTCCCAAAGCGTAATATACTGACGATTTGTCACACCCCTAGACGTATCATACTGGCGCAAAGGGTACCCTTCCACGTCTGTGTGAAACGCTCTGGGTTCTCAATTGACTCCAATATAAACCCGCTCGCGGCGCTGAGAAGCGCTTAGAGCAGAGGCTTACAGCCGTCTATTCACTCCAATAATATCCCGACCACGGCCCTCCATTACGCTGCCAGCGACAATCTGAATGGAGAACCGAGGACCCTGTGCACGGAAGTATTTTTCTCCCTATTTTAAGGATTTCTTTTAATGACATCGTCAACATTTCTCAACACAAACACATCAAAGTCTCACTGATAATTCAACAATAAAATAGCTTCATGTTGTGGCTCTCAGTATCATTTTTTTCTCCTTCGATTCTGAGAAATAAACTTTTACTCGTTTGTTTTACGGCATTCCACTGGCGGACATTTCTCTCATTTTTAGTGAAAAAAAATAAATATTTTGACTTTGTTTCTGCATAAAAATGGATTTTGATTACATTTCTAGCAAGAAATATATGTTTTATGTTCTTAATATTCACTCAGTGAATGTACAAAATCACTGTGTGGCGAAGATCTCGCCAGAAAAAGACGATCCGCTGTGTTTTATTTTGAAATCTGTTTTATTTTGTAATCTACCGCGATCATAGCGGATGTGGTCCTATCCTCGCGGATGTGCTGTGCGATCTCATTGAATCGCGCTTCACTGTAAATGGCCCCGACTCTGCTCTCCTGTTTTAGTTAAAATATCTTCATTAAACAAACATTGTTGTCTTTTTTTTAGCATAGATAATATACATACAGTGTAATTATTTATTAGACAGTGTGTGATATTCGATATATTGGGTAGAAATAGGTTTTCACAGCCCTAATAGGGAAGAACTACAAAACGAGAGGTCTAGGGAGTTGTAGTTTTTTTAATAAAACAGGTTTTTACCTAAAATTGGAAGTTGGAAATACTTAATTAGTGGCTTTCCAGGGGTTTGAGGGGATGTCAATCACATTTTTGGCATCAGAATTTAAATATTGTCTTGTTCAATGGGGGATTTGTTGTTTTTTCAGCATATCCTAAAGCCCCCCCACTCCCACCCCTTAGTGACTATGCTCACATTATAGTCCATGTCAACACCTTTCTATAACAGTAGGTCTCATGTCTGTAACCCTTTTTGTCTCTTAGTTATAATCATTTAAATATGCCCCAGGGTTAAGGTTCAAAGGTCAATATCTCAAAGCAAGAATATTATAGAACCTTGAAATTGATATATGTTACTCTCCAGGCCAAGACCTTTCCGGTGATGTATTTGAAAAAAATAAAACTTTGTCATAGAGCTAAACCAAACCTTGGAAATCTGCCCTAACAGGCTAAGGTTCAGACAGCCCTTTCAGTGCTCAGATTCCGAGATGTGAAAAAATAAAACTTTTTCATAGAGCTAAACCAAATACATCACCGGAAAGGTCTTGGCCTGGATGTTTCTGCATGTTTTTATAATTAAGATTTTGCTCTTTTCATAAGAATTTTGTGTACTATTTTCACTTTATTAATTGCATTTAATTAATTGTGGGTTTTTTTGTTATACTTCAGGACACTGTATCATTTTAAATATAATGGGTTTATTTTTTTAGGATAAAGGGTTTTACTGTTTTTCATTTTAACTTTGATCATTTTTTGTACTTCAGGAATTTAATTAATTATGTGAATAAGACATGGAATTTTATAATTTATCATTCACAACATTTTCTACTTTGTAGTTGATGATGAAGAGATTTGAGTGGAAGCCAGTGGAGTTAGGGTTTTTGAGATGATGAGCAGCAGAGTTTTGGGTCATTTGAAGCTGATGGAGGAGCTTGTGAGGGAGACCAAAGAGGAGAGAGTTGCAGTAATCAATGTGGGAGGTGACAAGACTATGGACAAGCATGGAAGTAGTGTTGGTTGAGGGAAGGGAGGAGACAGTTGATGCTGTGGAGGTGGAAATAAGCAGACCGGGTGATGTTAATAGGCACGTTTTCATTCAGTACTTTACCCTCTAGTGAGCCGCTATGGGTGTGGCTTGGGAGAGAGGATCCACCCAAGATCCACCCAACTTCACCGGTTAGCAGCTCAGCTAGCGGCTCAGAAAGTACCTGCATCGGTTAGCTACTTTATGAGCTCTGAGGGTTAACATCTCCTGCTCTGACTGCAGCTGGGAGAGACTGCTGCAGGAGGACTGGGCCGCTTGTGACTGCTTTGGGACGGACATACTCATTAAGAATAGTAGGAACGAGTCTCCAAAAGTCTCCAATAACACCAGAAAAAGTTGCTAGATTAGACTTTTTTGAAAAAGAGTCTCTAGAGGGTCTGAATAGTCTAAATATAGATACAAAGAGTCCCTAGAGGGTCTGAATAGTCTAAATATAGAGACAAAGAGTCTCTATAGGGTCTGAATAGTCTAAATATAGAGACAAAGAGTCTCTAGAGGGTCTGAATAGTCTAAATATAGAGACAAAGAGTCCCTAGAGGGCCTGAATAGTCTAAATATAGAGACAAAGAGTCTCTAGAGGGTCTGAATAGTCTAATTATAGAGACAAAGAGTCTCTAGAGGGTCTGAATAGTCTAAATACAGAGACAAAGTTGCTTAGTTGGCAGCACTAGTTAAGATTTTGCTTATTTCAGAGGAACTTTGACTATTTTTGTACTTTAGGAATTAAATTATTTTGGAATTCAGTATTTAATATTGTTCTTCAGGAATTTTCTATATTTTTTAACGTTTGTTTTCTATGAAGTATTTTGCTTATTTTAGTTTACATTTGGCTCTTTTTGTACTTACAAACATTTACTTTTGTGACTTTTGTGTGTGAGAATTGGAATTTTATCATTTCATGAGAATTTAGTTATTTTTGTACTTTGGCAATTTAATAAATTCTTTGAAAAAGATATTGTTTTTATTTAATAAGAATTTAAATTCATTTTGTTCTCAGGATTTTTTATATGAAGGATTTTGCTTATTTCATTAAAACTTTTCTTTTAAGAATTTTACTAAATGATGCATTGAGGATTTTGCTTTCATATACCATAGAACATTATTTTTGCTTCATATTTTAATGAACAATTTTGATGACTTCCTGTAAGACCCAGTGTTGCAGAATTACAACAATTTTGGTTATCCCCAAAAAACCTCTAAAATTTTTTTTTTTTTTTTTGGGTCAACCACATTAACATGATCATTGGGTCCTATTGTTTGTTCTCACAATGCGATTGGATCCAACATTTATATATAAGGCCCGCCCTAGGGTCAAGAAGTCACACAACTTCCAATTTTTTGATCGAGCAACATCCATTCGATTTACTGGACTGGATTAATCTGATTCAAGTAAGTAAAATGCTTTGAATATTTTTTTTGTGTTTATTACAGTGTCTAGAACATGAACATATGTAGTGTTTGTGGAAAATGTGCCCTACATTTTATTTAGAGCTTGTTTTATAAGTGTTGCAATATTACAACGTTGGGTCAGAGTGGTAGTCAAAACAGCCCTGTTCTTGAGAGGAATGTCTTGAGAGGAACTTCAATTAAAATTTTTACAATATAACTTTAAACTACACATGATTTACACATTCTAGCCTGAGCCTTATATTGAATTACATATTTATTGTATTAGAAACTAAAGTGCAAAGATATATTGCTGTATCTAAACATTTTCATTTACTTATAATGATTTTTAACCACCTTCAACACTCTCAGTATTTTCTCCTTATCACAGAATGCAGGACTTTTTACCAAAGAAATTCTGTTTGTGCATGTCTGTCCTTTGTCTTAGTCTCTATTGATAAGAAAATGCTCCTATCAATTCATAGTCGAAGCAGTTGTGGGGGATGCTCCTGGTGCACTTGTTGCATTGTTCTGGAACAGGTGCTAATGTTCAGGAATGTAAGGTGTGGTTGTAAGGTGGAGGCTACATGCATTCCTATTAGGATGATAATCACAGTGTACGATAGGTCAATCATACAGTATTGTATGGCCTGTGAAATGTGTGAATTGGCTACTTCAGTGCAATGTGTAAACACTTCAAAATGAAATCAGTCTCCCCACCACCCCATCTTTCCTGCTCGTCATCCGGAATCTAGTAAGCATGTGTGCTATTTGTATATACAGTGTACATTTGTTTCAATTTTATTTTTTCCATTTCAGAATGCCACCAGCAAAGAGAGATCCTCGATACAGTGTGCAGGACGTAATTTCCATCGTCCAAAACGGAGAAAGTGATGTGGACCTGGATTTTGACGACACTGATGCAAGTGACGAAGAATCAAATACTGATGCCTGCGTGGACAAAGAAAACAGAGAACCTGATTGCCCAGCCAATGTGGACATTGAGCCCCCATCAAACAGACACACCATGCCCCGTGACAGATATCGCTGGCAAAAAAAAGATTTTATCAGTCCCAATACTGATTTTTCTGGTCCAGCTCTCACAGATGATGTCACCTCCATCCACACATCACTGCACTACTTCCAGAAGTTTGTGTCAGAAGACATGGTTGAAGCTCTGGCAACAAACACAAATGAGTACAGCGTTCAAAATCACGGAAGATCAGTCAACACAAATACTAAAGAAATACAGACAGCATTGGGCATGTACCTGAGGATGGGCCTGGTACAAATGCCTGGAGCCCGTATGCACTGGGACACGGACACGCGGCACCCACCTGTTGCTGATGTGATGCCACGCAACAGATTCCAATTGCTGTTGACAACATTGCATTTTGTAAACAATTTTACAGTGTCGGAGACTGAAAAGAGGGACAAACTCTGGAAACTCAGACCATGGCTGGATTCACTCAGAGAGAATTGCCTGCAGGTGGTACCAGAAGAGCACAATTCTGTGGATGAGATGATGATACCTTTCAAGGGGAAGTTCAGCAGCATCAAGCAGTATATGCGAGGCAAGCCACACCCATGGGGGTTTAAAGTTTGGTTGAGAGCTGGAATCTCTGGCATGATGCTTGACTTTGATGTTTACCAAGGGAGCTGTCTGTCTGCCAGTCTGAACTTGGACTGTCAGGTGACGTTGTGATATTGTCATATACCATAGAACATTATTTTTGCTTCATATTTTAATGAATATTTTTGATGACTTTTGTACTTAAAGGATTTAGAGACAAAATGTCGTCATAAGTTGTTTGTTTGCTGGAAGCTTGGATACACAGAGAGATGAAATGATGAAGATCACTGTAATAAATGTATCAGCAGCATCAACTATGTACAAACAACATGAATCACTTTAATAAACAGATGATTTCATGTGCTTGTTTCTCTTAGTTAGGAAAAGGGCAACAAAAGATGATTTCTCCTGCCCGACCTGTTCAGCTGCCAACAGAAGCTCCACTGTGACGCTGTTATCCAGCAGGACCGTCCTCACTTCCTGCCTGCTAGACGGAGATGGCGTCTCAGAGAACGCCATTTCTCCAGAAAACCACCTGACAACCCCCAACTATGGCAACACAACAACACTTTAGCAGCAAAAAATCACAACAACACTTCCACCTCTCCGTGTGTCACATTCTTCCGCACTAAGAAACTCACAATTTTCAGCTTTGTGCTTTATGCGTTTCACATTTTTCTGCTCTGTTTGACTCAAGTTTTTCCAAATGCACGTCTCCTTTTTCCGCTTCATGTGCCTGGTGATTTACTAGGCTAGGCAACATGGCTGAACAGAGAGAAATGTTGCTCTCCCACTTGGGTCCAGACTGAAATATAGCAACAGGTTCTGGACTGATTTTCAGGACATTTTGAGTGACTCTGATGTTGCACGGACGATGAATTCTAAAGACGTGAATGAGCCTCTGAATTTTCCTTTAGTTCCCCCAGCAGGTCAAACTTTACACTGAGTCCCTCAACAATCTGTCTATGGAAGAAGTGTCTGTGTGTGTCTGTGTGTGTCATGGCACGAAGGTGTGTATCCTCGTTTTTGAAGATTTTGAATTAATTTCTCTAAATATCATTATTTACATAGGACGTGTTGCAGCATTGCACTGTTTCTGATTGGACGCCTTTTAGGGGAGCCCCGCCTCCTTTTAGGGGAGCTTCGCCCCCTTTTACGGGAGCTCCGCCCCATTGTGTGATAGGCCTACACTTGGTCAGTAACACAATTCACTCTGTATTTCCACCCTGACTCATCTCATCTGAAGTCTATTTAGCCTACCTATCTTTAGGAGTTTTAAAGTGGCTACAAGGTTCAATTAAACAATAATATTCTAATAGTTTCCAGCGAATATCAAGAAAAAAAATCCCTGATGCTAAACTGGACGAGCCATTATTTGTTACGACCAGTCAGGTCACAACAAAGGCAGGTCTACACAGTAAACCTCGCTTAAATCCACATTTTTAATTAAAGTATCCACAACATTATGGTACGTTGGTTGGGAAAAATATAACGATCTGTATCGGACTTCCTGTTTACTAGATTCAGATTCAGAATACTTCATAGTCCCAGAAGGGCAATTCAGTTTTACAGTCAGCCTGTCCATAGTACAAAAATATATATATTAAAAAACAAACAAAAACATGCATTTTGTGCATTAAGCAGCCTGATGGCAGAGGGGATAAAATAATTTGCATACCGGTTTGTTTTCCAAATCGGCACATAAGACCGCCGACCTGAGGGCATGATTGCAAATTCCCTGCCAAGAATGTGATCAGGTTGGGTTAAATGACTAGTACTACTACTAGCCTGTAGCTTCGGTACTAGTTACTGCGTTTAGCTAAACGCTTGGTTGGATTAGACTCTTACAGCATCACCTGCGGTAAACTTAGAATGATCTGATGGTTGCATGGATCTGACTCTTACTAGTACTGGTGACACAGTTCAGTTCAACAGTACAGTTACATCTGTCTACCTTGGTGGAATAGAGCCCAAATGGCCTGAGACAAGTCCAGGTGTGATAATCATACACTATTAATGCAGTATACAACTACACAAAAAGTTATGAATATGTTTTTTTATTTCTTGTATTAGCACTTTGTGTGCACAAAATTCCCAATAGGGGTAAATTCTATACCACCCAAAAGATATTTTTAAATCTCACAAAGGGAACTCCAGTAGTTGCCGGGGAGTGCATATTATTCAGAGCTTCCCTTAATCGCTGGTCAAACAGCTTGTGTGTGTCTGTGTCCAGTATTTCCATACAGACCCGTCAGAATGGATCCAAACACTGTTGCATGTCGTTCAGTAGCCGCGAGCTAACATTAGCTAACAAAAAAAATTGTGTTAATCCCAAAAAGCTAAACTCTGTACATTGTTAGTCTTAATATATTTCGTAAATAACGCTGTCTGTGCATCTGCTGCCTCAACAGGAGAAAAAAAAGTCCACAAATACCGTCACACACACACACACACACACACGACAGACTGAACTAACAGTGTTAGGAGTGTGTGTTTAATTCGGCATGCATCTGATCCAACCAGCAGATATTTAAGTGAGAAATCTTACTTTGAAACAGATTGAAATTTTACCCTGCTGCAGCTGAAACAACCTCAACCAGATGCAGAGTGAGCTGAGCGACAAAATCTTATTGATTAAATTGATATTTATAGTAACTGTATCCCACATCGGACTCCGTTCGGCGCTTATATCCTTGATCGGACACATCTGCAATGCTGCACTTTCCGGTGTTTCACGGTCATTTCGAAAAATATCCCCACCAACAGTGTAGGTATAAATGATTTATACATATTTAACAATCCACGTGTTAAATTGAGTTCAGGTACATGGAGATTTACATGTTTAATTACAATATGAAAGTAAATGATGAGAGAAAGCAGTAAGAACGCTCAGCAATGATCTTAAAGTCCATCAGTATTTTTACTGTACTGTATTTTATTGTGAAGGACAGAAGTATGATCCAGGTGTGTTGATAACGGTGATATTTATTTGGCTTTCCCAGAAACATCCAATTTCCCCTGAAAAACTCAACAGCCTCCATTGTTTTGTTTTACAGCAAGGAGATGAAAGTGTCCGATGTGGGAAACAGTTAGCACACGGCTAATTCACCGGCGTTAGCGTCCTTTAGCCGACTCTTGTAAACCCGAGGCTCACACACACGGTTAAAACAATACAGTCTGAAAGAGAAGTCAAACTCATGTTTCCAATTTATTAAGTGGTGTGAAACTAAACATGATAGCTAGCTTCATTGGGCTAAACCGGAACTGGGGTCCCGTAAACCGGAAGTGTCGTCTGTCGTGGCGACGCGCAATAAGACTCACAGGAAAGTTGTGGATAAAAACTTTACAGACTGTGAAGTGAGTTGTGAGTGTGTAGTGTGGTGAGGGATGTGTTGTGTGCAGTTAATGTTGTACGGTGCAAACAAACAAATCAAACATTACCTCAGAGGGCTGTTCCATCAATGTGGATTAAGGAAAAGCCTGGTTTACTATGATAAGCCTCGCTAATTTAAGTGAGAGATGCGTTCCATCAAAGTGGCTTATGTGACTCCCCGCTCAGTAACCACGGTGACTGATACCGCCCTCAGTAACCATGGTAACTGATACCACTCAGTAACCATGGTAACTTACCCCACTGAACTAGCCTGCTCCGGGGCTAACAGGCTAACTGTCGAGCTAACTTTAGCTGTGTGTCAAATAATTCCAGACGGGTGGAAACAAAATCCCAAAAGTCAGTTCCAACACGTTTCTGTTCATGTCACTTTTGTCATGTCCGTGCGGAAAGTTTAGACTTTTTTCTCACAATGTGACGATGCATGAATTTACACAACTACTTCAGTCAATCTGTTGTTTAATTCATGCAATTTTTGTTTTGGAGTGTGCAAACGTTTTTTAATTCTTTATTTATTCATTTTGTTCTAGCTGTTAAGACAAAAAAACACATTAAATGCATTCTTAACCAGGACCTTCTGCTGTGGTCAAATATATACTTACATCATTATGTAGTTACTTTATCTCCAATTTAATTATTACATTCTTAGCTTTTTGACTCCATATCGAGTTTCTGGTTTTCAGTTCCCATTATATTATATTATATTGTATATATTATAAGCATATGACGCTGGCAGATCGCACCGACATCCTGTAAACAAAAACGTGTCAAAGAGCATCTTAGCTGATTATGTTAATTATCAATTATTATTTAATTTCTCAGTGTCCTGCAGCAAGCTGCATGGTTATTAAACACAATCTGTAGAATGAAGATAAAGCCCAAACATTATTACGTTTTCACTGTCCAAGTCCTTTTGTCTGTTCAGATTTCTCCTGTTGAGATGTAACAGAATAATTAATATAGGACAGGGTTACTTCACCCAGTTAGGCCAATTTACAGTAAATTAATTTTAGTTGCGAGTTCTCCAGATTAGCCTCCAGCTAACTGTGAACATACAGCTGTTATTATCAGCCTACTGATAATATAACCACTCTTATTGTATCTAGTGATCTAATTGATCATTTATTAACAACTACAAATAACACAATAAGTAGGATTTAAGTACTTGTGCATTTTATCAGTCTGCATTTTTTTAACCATGCCATCATGGCTCTGTTAATAGTTAGTTAGTTAATATTGTCTCTTATTGTGACTGTCACTAGATATTCTTCATAAAGCTTCTTCAGCACTTTCACCACTTTTTGCGACATCTTATTGGCTGTTCCAGATCAATTAATACGGGCTGTTATATAATCCAGCCCGCTGATCATTTTACAGGCAGTTTTACCAAAGTCTGACTTTACTCCACAGCTATATTAATAAACCAACAATTTGTGAAATAATTGAATACATTTATTGAATTCAATAAAAACATTATTACGTTATTTCATCATACATTTACTTTGTTACATATTATTTTTATTTAATCATAAACTCTATTATTTAAAAATGTCATAACAGCAGTATTTCCAGAGAAACTTTAATTTCTAAAACAAAACATCAAGTATCTGATCTCATCATAAAGAATATGTGTAATCTAATTTTATTAATTTCATCGATGAAATGTCAGAAAATATTGAAAAATCTGTTTTAAATCCCCACAGCACACACACGTACATTAAAATGACTTGTTTTAATAAACCAACACGTTAAAATAATATACGTCAAGTAAATATAAGTTTAAGACCATATATGACAAAGAAATGCATTAAATATTCATATTTGAAAACTCAGAACTGTTTGGCATGTTTTGGTGCGATATATTAACTCAAATGAAGAAAGATGTTTTTACTCATGAAAGTAGATTTGAATGTTTCCACACAACATTAAAGTTTAAAGGTGGATTTTCTCTGGAGTTGACTCCAGTCAGATCTCATTTATATTATCTTACCTATAAAATGTGAAAAATAATAAAACATTGCTTGTGATAATTTCGCTCAGCCCAAACACATGAATTCATATTTACTAAATCAAGTTAGTATATAAGTAAATATAAGTTTGTGACCATATATGACAAATAAAAGCATTACATATTTCAATTGGAGAAGCTGGAAGCAGCAGATATTTGAGCTTGTAAAATGACTAAAATGATGATTTGATGATAAAAACAGCTGCAACGAGTGGATTAATCAGCTAATTGTTGCAGCTCTATACTCACACATCACACGAGGACTCTGAGGAAAGAAACACACTTTTCTCTAATAAACAGCAAATCTAAATTAAAGCTCGTCTTCTTCTTCTTCTTCTCCTTGTGGAAGACTTTTCCATCTGCTGCTTCCTCCAGCTCAGTGTGACGTCGTCATTCAGCCCCTGGTCCTTCAGCTTCTGTTGGCGCTGACAAACATCATTACTCACACACAGAGATTACATTCTGCTTTGTTATTTACATTTCATCCTCTGGAAGCTCTTTTTCAGGGTTTTAGGGTTAGAGACTCTGG
The DNA here is from genome assembly GCF_030273125.1 of Centropristis striata. Taxonomy (NCBI): domain Eukaryota; kingdom Metazoa; phylum Chordata; class Actinopteri; order Perciformes; family Serranidae; genus Centropristis; species Centropristis striata. Next base: position 1,197,954 of record NC_081533.1, on the reverse strand, counting down.
AGGTGACGTTTGGTTTTCACCGTCGCTAACTGTGCACAACGTTAGCAGCTGAAAGCAGCATGGCTAATTATGCACAGAGTCTCCGCTGATCATAAACATTGTGATTGTGAATTAACCGGCATCACGAACTGTGCACAGTGTCTGGTGCTTGTTGTAAACAAACAGAGATCGCTAAGTGAACACCTCGTGCAGCAGCAGCACATACACACTGTACTGCTACAGAGCTAACTGTTAGCCTGTTAGCACATACACACTGTACTGCTACAGAGCTAACTGTTAGCACATACACACTGTACTGCTACAGAGCTAACTGTTAGCCTGTTAGCACATACACACTGTACTGCTACAGAGCTAACTGTTAGCACATACACACTGTACTGCTACAGAGCTAACTGTTAGCACATACACACTGTACTGCTACAGAGCTAACTGTAGCTAACTGCCGCTAACGGAGGCTCTTCTTAACGAGCCGGCCTCCGACAAGCTTTGAGCTCTGAGCAACAAGGTGAAACGGTGTGAATACAGGATTTGTACCCTCAGAGTTTAGCAGGAGGAGTTGTTTTTTCCTCCTTTTCCAAAACTCAAGAAACAAGAGGAGCGTTGCTGGTGGTGGATTAAACAGCGTGGTAGAACTGTCAACATAAATCTCCAAGATCAAAAGACACACATGTCTGCTCCAAGGTAAGCTGCTAGCTAGCTAACACGAGCTAACTAACGATTTTCTAGCTGTTAGATGTGATAACCCAAACCGGATTTAACAGTTATGGTTCCTGTCAGCTAGTATTCTTACCACTACTAGTGCAGAACTAGTCCAACAAACTAGGCTGATAACGGTCCTGGAAGCTTGACGGACATAGCAACAGTAACTAAGGGGGCGGAGCTTTTGCGAAAGGTTAATTCCACCTGGACAAAGCCTTCAGAGTGACACTATGACACTATTTACCTCTCATGTCATGTTACTGTCCAAAACATTGTAATGTTTAGAACATATGGTTTGTTAATGATTTTGTTGGATTTAATATTTTAAATGTCTCTTGACTGTTTCTTTTACTGCTTTAATGTGAATTCACTCTCCGAGGCTCAATAAAGTTTTATCTTATTTTAATCCTTTGGAGTTTGGCGCTTTGTCGGTTTTTGACTCCTTTTCATTCTGCCTGTATAAACCACTTAAAAATCTTTACCATGACGTGTTGGTATCGTTGTTTTCAGCAAAACCTCACCTATGTAAGCTGATTATTATTTTCATTTTGACTTACTGGATCAATATTTTGAACACAAAATATATTACAAAAAACACAGACAAAAAACACATAAAAAACAAAAACACAAAAAAATTACATAAAACACAAAAAAACATTTAAAATACAAAAAAACTAAACAAAAAATTATATAAAACACAAAAAATATTTTTTTTTACAAAAAAACATTAAAATTACAAAAAACAAAAAATTTACAAAAACTAAAAAAAACACAAAAACACAAATGAATTACAGCCACCCAAGAACCCGTTGGTGGACACCAGCGGTGAGGGAGGCCGTCAAGCTGAAGAAGGAGGCCTTTCGGTCCTGGCTGGCCGAGGGGTCTCTGGAATCAGCAGACAGGTACCGTTCGGCCAGAAGGGCTGCAGCTGCGGCAGTCGCTGAAGCAAAAACTCGAGTATGGGAGGAATTCGGGGAGGCCGTGGAGGAGGACTTTCGGTCGGACTCAAAGAGGTTCTGGAAAACCGTCGGGCGTCTCAGGAAGGGAAAGCAGGGCTTGGCCCAAGCTGTGTTCAGCGGGGGCGGAGACCTGCTGACCCGACCTGTGGATGTCGTCAGACGGTGGAAAGAACACTTTGAGGAACTCCTCAATCCAGCCAACACGTCCTCTGTAGAGGAGGCAGAGTCTGAAGACTCAGGGGAAGACTCACCAGTAACCCTGGCAGAGGTCGCCGAGGTAGTCAAAAAGCTGCCCGGCGGCAAGGCGCCAGGGTTGGATGAGATTCGCCCTGAGATGCTGAAGGCTCTGGACACTGTTGGGCTGTCATGGTTGACACGCCTCTTCAGTGTCGCGTGGAGGTCTGGGACAGTGCCAGTGGAGTGGCAGACCGGGGTGGTGGTTCCCATTTTTAAAAAGGGGGACCGTAGGGTGTGTTCCAATTACCGTGGAATCACACTTCTCAGCCTCCCCGGGAAAGTCTACTCCAGGGTGCTGGAAAGGAGGCTCCGGCCGATTGTCGAACCTCAGATTCAGGAGGAACAATGCGGCTTCCGTCCTGGCCGTGGAACAACGGACCAGCTCTTTACCCTTGCGAGACTTCTGGAGGGGTCATGGGAGTTTGCCCATCCAGTCTACATGTGTTTTGTGGACTTGGAGAAGGCCTACGACCGTGTCCCTCGGGGAGTCTTGTGGGGGGTACTGCGGGAATATGGGGCACCAGGCTCGTTGCTACGAGCTATCCGGTCCCTATATAACCAAAGTGAGAGCTGTGTCCGCATACTCGGCACAACGTCAAACACGTTCCCAGTGGGTGTTGGCCTCCGCCAGGGTTGCCCCTTGTCTCCGATTCTGTTTGTGGTTTTCATGGACAGGATCTCAAGGCGCAGCCGGGGGGAGGAAGGGATTCGGTTTGGTGACCTAAGAATTGCATCTCTGCTTTTTGCAGATGATGTGGTTCTTTTGGCTTCATCAAGCCGGGACCTCCAGCACTCATTGGGGCGGTTTGCAGCCGAGTGCGAAGCGGTTGGGATGAGAGTTAGTACCTCCAAGTCTGAGGCCATGGTTCTCTGCCGGAAAACGGTGGACTGTCCCCTCTGGGTGGGGAAAGAGATACTGCCTCAAGCGAAGGAGTTCAAGTATCTCGGGGTCTTGTTCACGAGTGAGGGTAGAACGGAGCGTGAGATGGACAGGCGGTTGGGTGCGGCGTCAGCAGTGATGCGGACGTTGTACCGGACCGTCGTGGTGAAGAAGGAGCTGAGCCGGAAGGCAAAGCTCTCGATTTACCGGTCCATCTATGTTCCAACCCTCACCTATGGTCATGAGCTTTGGGTAGTGACTGAAAGAGCAAGATCGCGGATACAAGCGGCTGAAATGAGCTTCCTCCGTAGGGTGGCTGGGCTCAGCCTTAGAGATAGGGTGAGGAGCTCAGACATCCGGAGGGAGCTCGGAGTAGAGCCGCTGCTCCTTCGCGTCGAAAGGAGTCAGCTGAGGTGGTTTGGGCATCTGGTAAGGATGCCTCCCGGGCGCCTCCCGTTAGAGGTGTTCCGGGCACGTCCAGCTGGTAGGAGGCCCCGGGGAAGACCCAGAACACGGTGGAGGGATTATATCTCTCTCCTGGCCTGGGAACGCTTCGGGGTCCCCCAGGAGGAGCTGGACGTTGTGGCTGGGGAGAGGGACGTCTGGAATGCCCCGCTTAGCCTGCTGCCCCCGTGACCCGGCCCCGGATAAGCGGAAGAAAATGGATGGATGTTACTACATTTGGTCGAGGTGTTTTTTTACCTTTGCTGAAAAAGTGTTAATGCAATAAATGTGACATGTAAACTTGTGGAAAAGTTAAAACTGTAGAGTTCAGCTGACAGCAGGAAACATGCTGCTGAACGTTTCTACGTCATGAGTCATGAAGAAGTCGAGCTCCGGCTTCGTTGGGCTCCAGAGGGTTAAATTTGTTTCCAACAGTCATTTGTTTACACAGTTTTTGCATAAAATTTGTATAAAAAGATGATTTACCTTCTTCAGCATTCCCTCCATCACATCAGGGCCCTTAAGACTCATCCTCACTCTCATCATATAGTTCAAAGATGCTTAAAAAAAATAAAACATTATCAGTTGAGAGATTTCTGCTTGGGTAATAATCAGCATCCTGTTGATATAAAGTGTCATCAGTTAGTTAGTTATCAGTCAGTTAGAAGCAGTTACTTCCTCCATCTGTTGATATTCTCATATTTAAGTTAACACAAACCGATTATCTGCTGTTGGTCAAAGGAAACCTAAATCTAATATAAATACTGTTTGAATCTCCACTGCTGCTCCAACCCTCTGGACCTCCTTCAAAATAGCTTACGGGACCTGACCTCCAATCTCTGTTTAGTTCTGTTGTCTTCTGCATTTTGTGTCTGTATGCAGTGGCGTATCTAACCAGGGGCCTCCAGGGGCCACTGGCCCTGTGAAGAAGCCCTTGGCCCCTGCTGTGGCCCCTGTGTCAAATTAATAATAAAATGATCAATTTATAACAATGAACAATGGAACAATTCTAACCTTTCTTTTTGTTCAAACAATATCTCATTTTACACAAAAGGAACCCAGAATGTTACATTGTATAATAGTTTAACTCTCTGGAGTCTTATTGTGCTATTTTGTCTATTTTTGAATCCTTTTCATGTCTTTACGTGTCTTTGTAAGTCATTTTGTGTCCTTTTTGGTCATTTGTGTCTTTTTTTGGTCATTGGTGTCTGTTGTTGTGTCTTTTTTGGTCATTTTGTATCTTTTTTTTTTGTCATTTTGTGTCTTTTTTTGGTCTGCTTTGTTTTTACTGCATTTTCAAAATAAAAAAAGTGATTGTGTACAAAAATGAGAAACGTCATTGTCATACAAAAATTCTTGGTGAGTCTCATTATTTAAATCAATGTATTTGTATCTTCCAAATATACTTCAATGAGATGTTTAAATGAGCTAAAATAAAGGTTTTGAATGCTTAAATATCATCTTTGCCATTTGTTAATGTGCTAATGTGGCCCTCTGATTAAACACTGGCCCCTGCTTGGCCCCCACAGTAACACTGGTCTAGAACCGCCACTGTTTGCGTGTCTAATTTCGGTTATGTTAAGCAACTTTGAGTACCTTTAGAAGCGCTATAAAAATTGAATGTATTATTATTATTATTATTATGATTTGAATCAGGGGTTACCACTTAGCTGGACCGTTGCAAATGAAAGGCAACCTCTGGTCACAGGTCACGTCCGCCCATTGTCCAGAGTAGGAGCTGAAATCTGCTGCTGCACAGTTCTCATTGTAACCATTAGGTTCCCCTGAGATCCAGTATCTGAAGGAGGAGTTGCTTCCATCGGACCACTTCCAGGAGTCTCTGTAGAGGCCAATAAAGGCTTTTCGATCTCCTCCTGCTGCTTGAACCAGCTCCTGGACCTTCTGGTTCTCTGCCTGGTTCCTCACACTGGCCAGGTCTGTGTGGTGTTTTCTGCAGTAGCTCTGGGCCTTGGCCCAGGTCATGTGGTCATCAGTGAGGACAAATGTCACATCCTGCCCTGAAAACAGATGCAGAGGCAGCATAACACACAACCCTGATGCAGACTTTATATCTGAGGTTCTCTCTGTATGGATGTTCTTCTCAGCAGTCTGATGGTTCTTAATGAATGTGAGCATGAAGCTGAAGTCTCCGTGGAGCTGTGTGCATGTCAACTCTTTTCCTGCAGCCCTGTTGACTGTTAATGTGGGATAAAGCTGTTAATGATGGAGCTCTTTATAGAAACAGTGAACCCTAAAAGATTATCACGATGTTTAAGGGGATTTTGCGATAACGATATTCTTGGCGATATTACAAAATACTGGAAAATACATAGGAAATATGATTTTTTTGGTCTGTATAAATAAATAAAACTGAAAATAATACTTTTGACTCTTGGGTATTAGCAAATAATTAAAAAAAAACAAACATTTAGGGCATGGGCCGCTGGAGGCACTATCAAAATAACCAAAAAAAGACACAAAATTACCAAAAAAAGACACAAAATGACGAAAAAAAAGACACAAAATGACAGGAAAAACCCCCAAAATTACTTAAAAAAGACACAAAATTACCAAAAAGAGTAATTAAAGGGACCTTCCACACACAACACGGTAAAGTGCCATTCATATAAAACTCACATTAAACTTTCATATCAAGGTGGGGGCCACAAAATATCTTCACGAGGGCCACAATTGGCCCGCGGGCCACCAGTTTGAGACCCATGATTTAAGGTGTCAGGGGGCCCCACCAGGTGAAAATTTTTGTACATTTTGTAAGTATAATGCATCAATTTCATCCACTTTGAGAACTAAATATGAGCAAACACCTCACATAATATTTTTCAGTCAACATGTTTCCACGAGGACTTGGAGAGCCAGACAGTGAAGAATAATATAAGGGGGTCCGGGGCCATGCCCCCAATCTGGAGAACTGGTTTTCATAAAAGACCAAATTTGGTGCCTTTTTTAGTAATTTTGTGTCTTTTTTTGTGGTCATTTTGTGTCTTTTTTTTGTAATTTTGTCTTTTTTTTGGTAAATTTGTGTCTTTTTCTAGTAATTTTGTGTCTTTTTTTAGTAATTTTGTGTATTTTTTTGGTAATTTTGTGGGTTTTTTTTTAGTAATTTTGTGTTTTTTTTTAGTAATTTTGTGTCTTTTTTAATAATTGTGTCTTTTTTTAGTAATTTTGTCTTTTCTTTGTAATTTTGTGTCTTTTTTAATAATTGTGTCTTCTTTAGTAATTGTGTCTTTTTTAGTAATTGTGTCTTGTTGTAGTCATTTTGTGTCTTTTTTTTAGTCATTTTGTGTCTTTTTTTAGTAATTGTGTCTTTTTTTAATAGTAATTTTGTGTCTTTTTTTGGTCATTTGATACTGCCTCCAGCGGCCCCCAGGTCATTAGAGTTTGAGACCCCTGGTCTGGGTCATTAATGGAAACACTTACGTCACTCGGGCAACAAGTAGGAATGTTGCTAATATCATGAAATGCATTTTTTTACTCATAAAAACCCGTCACTGCTGAATATTCTGACCTGTGACATCAGAGCAGACGGCCCGTCTGCTGGCTGTGAAGCTGACGTCGTACCATAGTCCATCTGTTAAAATCACTGTGCAGTGTTCTACACCTAGAGCATTGCTTGGTTGTCCTGGTTTCCACCGTCTGAACTCCTCCTCTCCTGCTCGGTAGAAGCTTGTGTCTGACAGCGACCACTTCCAGCTGTCCACGCTGTCGTACAGGCCGATCCAGGCGTGCTGAAACACAGACCGGATTGTGATCTACAGAATGAGACCCTGCTTGGCCTCCTTTCAACAGCTACAGCAGCCATTCCAGCTCCCACATCACCATTTATTCTGTTAGCTACAGCTGAGACACTTCCTGAGGACTCATGTTCCACAATACCAATGTTACCCTCAGCAGATTTATTTACATATATATGTATATGTATATGTATATGTGTATATATGTATATGTATGTATGTATATATGTATATGTATATGTGTGTGTGTGTATATATATATATATATACATATATACATATATATATAAATATATACGATATATGTATATATATACATATACATATATATACATATACACATATATATACATATACTCATATATACTCATATATACGTATACATATATATACACATATACATATATATACATGTATACATATATATACACATATACATATATATACATATACATATATACATACATATACACATATACATACATATATACATACATACATACATATACATATATATATATATATATATACATACATATACATATACATATATATACATATACATATATACACATATACATATATACACATATACATATATATACATACACATTTATATACATATACATATATATACATATATACACATATACATATATATACATACATATACATATATACATATATACACATATATACATATATACACATATACACATATACATATATACACATATATATATATACATATATGTATTCAGCTTTATGCTTCACATTAACTCATTAAGTCCCGTAGTGAGACTGTTTGGCTGTGACAGGAAGTGACTTCCACATAATGTGGCTGTAACTGGAAACAGAAATGTGATAAAGTAGCTCATTTCAAAAAGCTTATTTTTTGTTACTCGGCTAAATTTAAACCCATTTAACAATTCTAATCCGTTAATGTCCTTTAGTGCATTTAACCTGTTTTCACCATATTTCCTGCACAAATTAATATAAAACAAGTAACAGAAATATCACTGAGACGTGTACACACATCGAGCTTTTAACCTAAAAATCAAAAACCCGTTGTGGCGTATTTGTCACAACATTAATAACAACACCTTTTTTTTTTTTTTTTTACATATTTGACGCTCCATGCATGGTGTCATTTATTTATAAAAGAGGCATCCATTGTGAAAAGAGCTCTGAAAGTAAAGAGAGTGAACTCACAGGGACTTCTTGTGTTGCTATCATGTTGAGGATGTCCACGTCCTCATTGCCGTCTATGGTGGCCAGGTCTGAGAACCTGTGTCTGCAGAAACGCTGTGCTTCACTAAAGTTCTTCTGTTCTCCAATGAAGTAATAGTCACGCACACACAGGCCTGCACACACACACATGCACACCCATTAGTCATGTACAAATGACTTTTATACATGTTCACTTTGGAACTTTACACAAAAAGGTGTTTAAAACCAGATCAAACAGTAAGTCTGAGGGAAATGATCTTGCTGCATGGACAGATAATTTACCTTGACAAGATTTATTACATTAAGATTATTAAATTTAGAAATAAGCATGTTGAACACTTAAAATAATAAATTAACTCTTAAAACCAGATAAATTAAAGCTGCCAGCAGCGATGAACTGAGTGACCTGATGATTATTTGGTTCTTACAGAGACAGAAAAACTTTTTGTCTTTTTTTTTGGTGTTTTTATTTGTCTGTCTTTTTTGTGATTTTACGTCTTTTATTTCTTTTTTTGGTCTTTTTGTGTCTTTTTTTGTCATTTTGTGACTTTTTTATGTCTTTTTGTGTCTTTTTTTGGTGTTTTTTTTTGTCTTTTTATGTCTTTTTGTGTCTTTTTTGGTGTTTTTTGTTTTGTCTTTTTGCGTCTTTTTTTTTGGTCATTTTGTGACTTTTTACATCTTCTTTTGATCACAAAATGACCAAAAAAAGACAAAAAATGACCAAAAGATATAAATTAAAGCTGCCAGCAGTGATGAACTGGCCCGAGCAGAGTGACCTGATGATTATTTGGTTCTTACCAAGATAAAAAAAAAAATTTAGATTTAGAAGTGTTAGATCATTTATTTTGTTTTAAGAGTTAATTTCTTATTTTAAGTGTTCAACATGCTTATTTCTAGATTTAATAATCTTAATTTAATAAATCTTGTCAAGGTAAATTATCTGTCCATGCAGCAAGATCATTTCCCTCAGATTTACTGTTTGATCTGGTTTTTAGACCTTTTTACAGTGTGTAGTTCTGCCACTGTGCACAACATTTGACACTGAAAGATTGTTCTTATTACTTATTCTGCATTCAAGAAACAGTTTGAGCAGGTCAATAAAACACCTGTTATATATCATAAAAATGAGTTTAATTAGTGCAGGAACACATTTTAAATGATTTATCTCTCACACACTTTTCAGAAAAAATAGAGATTTTCCATAAAGGACATCCGCTCAGTGTGTTTGGGTTTAAAAGTCAAGACAAGTTTCACACCAATGTCCATTAATTATAATGCAATGTAGCTGAAGGATGATACATTAATGTAGTGTGAATATAAAAGAAAGAAAGACTTGCCTGGCCCAGCCGTCAGGAGCAGAAAAAGCACCAACATCTTCTTTCCTCTCTCCTTCTGGTGAATGTGAGACTTCAGACTCGCTGCTGTTGCAACACAATGATCGTGTGCAATTCTTCAGAATTATTCAAAGTTCAAACTTTGAATCATTCCGAGGAATGATTCAAAGTGGGAGGCACAAACAGAGGCAGGAATCATTTTCATATTCAAATCAAATCAACAGGCAAATACTGCACACTTTCCAAATCAAAGCTCCCATATCAACCTCAATTAAACAAATGTGATCCTGTCATCAACTCTGGTTGTTATTCTAGTGGGACTCCATTTGATTTGGGTTTAGCCCAACAATTTGGGTCATTTTGTGTTTTTTTTAGTCTTTTTGTGTCTTTTGTTGTGTCGTTTTTAGTTTTTATCCTGTTGTCTTGTTGTCCTTTAGTCTCATGGTGGCCTCCGTACTGGGGGGGGGGTGTTCAGTCTGCCCGTGGGGATGTGGAGTCCGCCCCGGTCTACCCGGGTGGTGGTGGTCTCCCCGGGTGGTGGTGGTCTACCTGTGTGATGGTGGTCTACCGGGTGGTGGTCTACCGGGTGGTGGTGGTGGTCTACCCAGGTGGTGGTGGTGGTCTACCAGGGTGGTGGTGGTGGTCTACCGGGTGGTGGTGGTCTACCGGGTGGTGGTGGTGGTCTACCAGGGTGGTGGTGGTCTACCAGGTGGTGATGGTCTGCCGGGTGGCTGTGGTCTACCGGGTGGTGGTGGTCTACCAGGGTGGTGGTGGTCTACCGGGTGGTGGTGGTCTCCCCGGGTGGTGGTGGTTTCCCCGGGTGGTGGTGGTCTACCAGGGTGGTGGTGGTCTACCGGGTGGTTGTGGTCTCCCCGGGTGGTGGTGGTCTACCAGGATGGTGGTGGTGGTGGTGGTCTACCAGGGTGGTGGTGGTCTACCAGGATGGTGGTGGTGGTGGTCTACCGGGTGGTTGTGGTCTCCCCGGGTGGTGGTGGTCTACCAGGATGGTGGTGGTGGTCTACCGGGTGGTGGTGGTGGTCTCCCCGGGTGGTGGTGGTCTACCAGGGTGGTGGTGGTCTACCAGGTGGTGATGGTCTGCCGGGTGGCTGTGGTCTACCGGGTGGTGGTGGTCTACCAGGGTGGTGGTGGTCTACCGGGTGGTGGTGGTCTCCCCGGGTGGTGGTGGTCTACCAGGGTGGTGGTGGTCTACCGGGTGGTTGTGGTCTCCCCGGGTGGTGGTGGTCTACCAGGATGGTGGTGGTGGTGGTGGTCTACCAGGGTGGTGGTGGTCTACCAGGATGGTGGTGGTGGTGGTCTACCGGGTGGTTGTGGTCTCCCCGGGTGGTGGTGGTCTACCAGGATGGTGGTGGTGGTCTACCGGGTGGTGGTGGTCTCCCCGGGTGGTGGTGGTGGTCTACCGGGTGGTTGTGGTCTCCCCGGGTGGTGGTGGTCTACCAGGATGGTGGTGGTGGTCTACCGGGTGGTGGTGGTGGTGGTCTACCAGGATGGTGGTGGTGGTGGTGGTCTACCAGGGTGGTGGTGGTCTACCAGGATGGTGGTGGTGGTGGTCTACCGGGTGGTTGTGGTCTCCCCGGGTGGTGGTGGTCTACCAGGATGGTGGTGGTGGTGGTGGTCTACCGGGTGGTGGTGGTGGTGGTCTACCAGGATGGTGGTGGTGGTGGTGGTCTACCAGGGTGGTGGTGGTCTACCAGGATGGTGGTGGTGGTGGTCTACCAGGGTGGTGGTGGTCTACCAGGATGGTGGTGGTGGTGGTCTACCCGGGTGGTGGTGGTCTACCAGGATGGTGGTGGTGGTGGTCTACCCGGGTGGTGGTGGTCTCTGTGATGGCGTCCTCTATGGCTGTGTGCTCTGCCACCTCTCAGTGTGGAGGCTCCCACAGGTTGTTTCTCCTCATCTGGATCCTCGGTGCCTTGCCATGTCTCTACACTGTCAATCAATATGTGCTGTGTGTGAGTCTGAGTGTGTGTTTGTGTGCGTGTGTGTGCATGTTTGTGTGTGTATACATACAGATGTGTATGTGGGGGAGAGAGGGGTAGGTTTTGTCATTTTTATTGTTTGTTCTTATTCTTATTTTTTGTAAAGCACTTTGTGTTGCATTTTTATGTATGAAAAGCGCTTTATAAATAAAGTTTGATTTGATTGATTGATTGATTGATTGACTTTGTTACTTTTTTAGTCATTTTGTCTTTTTTGTCATTTTGTGTCTTTTTTGAAAAGACACAAAATCTAACCCTAACCTCAAAATGTAGAAGCGTAGAAGAATAAAGTCCATTCTAAAAGTCCAGCAATCAAAACTTACTGAATTAAAAGTATAAAAGTGTCAAAAGTAAACATACTTTTTAATGCAGAATATATTTTCTAAATATATTATTCAATTATTTGTATTGATACATTTATGTAAGCTAAATTTTTTCTTGAAATTAATCATGTTTTTATGTTAAATCTCGACCTGAATGGTAACTAAAGCTGTCAGCTAAATGTAGTGAAGTAAAGAGTTCAATATTCGCCTCTAAAATGCAGCAAAGTAGAAGTAAAAAGTCAAAACTGTACTATAAATAAATACCACATATGATTTAGAAATGGAAATAAAAGACATCTGAGTCAGGAGAACTTGTTAAAAGTATTACTTTGTTTCACAATATACAAAAAAAGAAAAAGAAAAACTCCATCCACCGGAATAATATTGACAAAAACATGACAGTAGTAGATCATCAGTACAATGTAGTGCAACATGTTTCACAGTCAGCGGGAACTTACATCAACCGGCCACTAGGGGGAAGCAACAGCTCTCATAGACTCTGAACACTGACGATTAATCACCATATTTACACTCCGATTCACTTTGATTCAAATCAGACGCATAAGAGTTAAAGAGACAAGATGAATAAATAAATCAGTACATGTTTCTGTGTGTTTCAAGTGATTTCCATCAGGTAAAACTGCATCTTGTAGTTGTATTAAAGCAGATTATGAAGAGTTTCGTCCAGCTCAGAACGAGTTATTAAGTTTATTTGATATGAATCATTTTCAAACAAAAACAACAAGTAATTTTAATCAAATGCACCCAAAAAAATCCCTTTGTGAAAAAGTCTAAGTCACGAGAAAAAAGTCGAAATATGAAGAAAAACGTCAAAATCACAAAAAAAAGTCAAAAATGAGAAGAAAAATGTCGAAATCATGAAAAGTCAAAATAATGAGAAAAAAAGTAGAAATGAGAAGAAAAAAAATTCAATGTGAAGAAAAAAGTAAAAATGAGAAAAAAAGTCTAAATAAAAAGAAAAACGTCGAAATCATGAAAAAAAGTCACAATAATGAGAAAGAAGTCAAAATGAGAAGAAAAAAAATGTCGAAAGAAAAAGAAAAAAGTTGAAATCATTAAAAAAATTCAAAATGAGAAAAAAAAGTCGAAATCATGAAAATAACTGCATTCTTGTAGTTGTATTAAAGCGGATTATGAAGATGATGAAGAGTTTCCTCCAGTTTAGAAGCTCAGCTCAGAACTAGTTATTAAACTTATTTGATATGAATCATTTTCAAAACAAAAACAGAAGTTATTTAAATCAAATGCCCCAAAAATCCCTTTGTGATGATCTGAACGCTGACATGCTACTAGACTTCATGTGAAGAAAATTATCAGCTGATAGTGGGAAATTAATATTTTTATTTATAATAATAATAATAATAAATTAGAGCCGGGACTATTGGTGGTGCTGTATAACTTTAAGACCTTATAATAATTTTAATTTATCTGCAGACTTTTTGTTCTATAAAATCCTTTATTTTTATTGAGTATTCTATACGTTGACGTGTTTAATTTGACAGATTATATCAAAGTATTTAATTAGAATTATTCACAAAAATGCTCTCTGAAACCAAAATATGTTTGTGAAGTTTTTCACTGAACTTTACCAGAACAATAAATGAACATTTAGAGAGTCAGAACGGACAGATATATGGAATATTAAGATTATTATATTACAACTGCAAAAACAGCTGATTAAGAGATTAATTTTAAAATACAAAAATGATGTGTATCAGCTGATTAAATCCATATTGTGCATCCCTTGAAAATGAAGCCATTTATTCTGAATTAATGCCTTTTCATTGATAAATACCCCCATGTACATCATTTATTAATTACACTCACCTCGTCAGATTATTTATTATAATTATTATCTAATGAACAAATAAAACACAAACGTGGTTCATTGTATGAACTGATTTAACTGATAAGTGACTCTGAGATGTTGCAGAACCTCAAAGCTGTTCAGATATTTAGATTTTAATTCAGTCAAACTGCTCCAATTTTGAGTTTTACTCCCGACAGACTTCATGAAAAAAATCAAAATGAGAAAAAAAGTCGAAATCATGAAAAAAGTCGAAATGAGAAAAAAAAATTCAAAATAATGAGAAAAAAGTAATTAGAAGAAAAAAGTCGAAATCATGAAAAAAGTCAAAATGAGACGAAAAAAAGTCAAATTCACAAGAAAAAAGTAAAAATGTGAAGAATAAAGTCGAAGTCACGAAAAAAAGTCAAAATAAGACGCAAAAAGTCGAAATCATGGAAAAAAGTCAAAATTACAAAAAAGTCGAAATCATGAAAAAAGTCAAAATTACAAAAAAAGTTGAAATCATGAAAAAAGTCAAAATTTAAAAAAAAGTTGAAATCATGAAAAAAGTCAAATTCACGAGAAAAAGGTCAAAATGTGAAGAATAAAGTCGAAGTCACGAAAAAAGTCAAAATGAGAAAAAAGTCTAAATGAGAAGACAAAAGTCGAAGTCACACAGAAAATCAGCTGAAGTTTGAATAAAACTGCTGGAATATAATTTAAATGAATAGTTTGACATTTTTGGAAATACACTTATTCACTTTCTGGTAGTTTAAATGTTAAAAAAAAAACACAAGTTCCCATTTATTATCAAGGACAAAACTCCTAAACTTTCCCATGACTTTTCAAGGACCCATAATAACATTTTCACTACCTGGAAAACAAAGCTGGGGAATAAGAAAGTGTGTGGGCCTTTAAACTCAGACTGAAACATGAATTATGTTTTACTAATGGTAATCTCTGATTAAATGGAAGATAACGGGAACAAATCATTTCATTTAAAAAGCAACAAGACTACATTACTTTCCCAAAACTTTCCAGGATTTTAACCCTGATTCCAAGAAGATCCAGAATGCATAAAACAGTGTGTGGATTAAAAAAAAAACAATTAAATGTTTGTATTATCTTTTATTTATGTTCTGCATAACTTTTTTTGGAATCAGGGTTTGTATTTACAGGCCTGAAAAAAGAGATTTTCTCCGTTTCCCATGACTGTAGGAAACCTAGAAAATATTAATTTCAATAATAAGTTTTAATATTTCAAACTCTTGTCAGAAAGCAGCTGTGCATATTTCCCAAAATATCAAAATATTTCACTATAAAAGGAGGAGCATCGTTTATTTATTTTACAGAGACAATAACAAAATAAACAGAATTAAGTTTTTTTTTAAAAAGCAAAAATAATCTTGTTTCTTCCCTCTGATGTTCTCAGTTTGACTGAATTATTAACTTCTCCCTTTTTAGTTTGATTATATTTGTTATAACTTCTATTTTACAGCCTTCCTCTCTCAATCTGTCCATCCAAACCAGCTTTAACTCACTCAGGACTGGTTTTTTTAACGATTATTTTATTTTCTAGAGTCCACAGATTTGTTTTATGACTATCGGGGCACAAAGACTTCAACCTGTTTGACTGATTTTGTAGTGAAACAAAGAGAAACTAAGAGCACAACAGAAGAAGAAGAAAACCAGCAGGTCTGAAACATTTAAACACTTTCGTCTTTACCTCCAACTTCCCTTGTAATGAACTTTTTATGGAGGTTTTGTGACAATCTGGGGCTCCTATTTG